>NW_021681860.1:0-4004 GCF_001412515.2 Diachasma alloeum | reverse complement strand
AGATGCTTGGGAGACGCTAAGACGCGAGGATCACCCGCAAGCGACGACGACGCGAGAGCCACGACATAAAAGTTATTGGGAAAGGTCGACGTAACCGATGAGTTAGGGCTAGGTTTCTCCACCAAAGAAAATTGATAATAAAACTCAAGTAGAGAAACTAAAAAAAAATCAAATTAAGAGGTAGCTGGAGGCTACAGAGTGCCGCGTCACAAGCAGACTCTAGTACATTCTCAAACGGCCCCAAAATGGGCGCCGGAGTGGATTCACTACTGGAAGGACGCGTGCACTCACAACGAAATAAGACGCTCACCGTGATTTCGCGAGAACACCAGGCAGACTCGTCTGGACCCTCAGTACGGCGACGTCGGAAATAAAGCCGGAACAAACGGGCACAACACCACCACGTACTTTACTTTTGTTCGGTCAAATAGCTCGGAGAGCGAGAGAAAACTTAAATGGCGCAGAGCGACCTTATCGGAATAAATCCCAGCGAAGAGTGTTCGTCGGGGCCGTACATCACCCCGAGGAACCTCAAAATCGTTTCTACCCCCACCCAATCACGTGATAGAACGCGAAGAATCCACGGGATTCGACAATTTGATTCTAGCATTTTAAAATGGTTCTAATCCCAAATTCCTTAGTCCCAGAAAACTGGGACTTGCGCCTCGCGGTCGGTGGACGTGATCCGCGTTGAGCGGCGCAGGAGCCAACATAATGCGATGCTCCCTCAATGTTGTAGCATCGGTTTTTTACTGGACGGCCTTGTGCCGCCGATCCATCGGTGAGGTGGTGGGGGTTCGCACGTAGAGGCCGGAGATGCCTGCTGGCGTGCGAACGATCGTCTTTCGCGTCCTACGTGGTGTGAGTCTCCCAGACTCGGTGTGTGCGTGCTCGTCGGTGTACTGCTCCTCAGCTATAGCGCCGTCTTGTAGCCCTTCCCGATGCTCCGCTCCACTCCCTTCGCCAGGAAGAGTTCGAGAGAATGATGAAAAGGAAGTAAATAATAGGAATAAATAAAATAAAATGACAATTGTGGCTCTGGGTGATCCGACTCCTCGCTGAGGTAAAAATACTAATTTTCCCCCCATGATCCGCGGTCAGTTCAGGCGAGGAACAGTACATGATTTTTATCATGTTACAATATACACTCACAAACGGTAACATATGCGGCTCAATCATTGCTGAAAATACTGTTTTTTTTGTCAAAGAAACATGTGGATTTGATAGCATGTTTCAAATATTGATTGCAGCATGTAAGATTAAATATTTTTACGATAGTGTTATGCATTCAAACACTCTTGAATTCAATTTCCTAAAATATATCATCAAAACCAAAGTAGTCGATGAGCGATACATCGAAAGATTGAGATTGAATATTTTTCAATCAAAACAATATTTCGTCCAAAAACAAGTAAAATTACCCCATGGTATACTTTTGAGCGCATTAACATCTGTATCTGAATTATGTCCAGTTATTTTCACTAATAATCCAAGTTATTCAGTAAGAACCGAGTGTCTTTCATGTAAAAACAGATCAATTGATAAGATAATGGTTGAACCGAACCTTTCTGCGATATTTGATTATGGAGTTCATTATTGTCGACATCTACAACAAATAATAGACATAACAATAAATGATATTTTCGAAGAAATAGATTCACAGTGTCGACAATGTACGATAAAAAGTGTGGACTTCCATAATCAGCTTTTTATCGATTGTCCATCAGACCATAAATTATTGGTTCCTCTTCGAAGTTTTCCAAAAATGTTAAATGTTAACAATGAAAAATATATTTTGGTGGACATAGTCAATTCGCACGATCCGGAGGTTATCAGCGAACACAGTTTCGGACATTATACACCATGTATAATAACAGAAGAAAAATGGGTGATCGTAGATGATTTACATCCGAACCTTATTCATGAAATTTCTCCATCACACGAAGTTAATCCTCATTTATGTATTTACGTTAAACTATGAAATGATATGATCCTTAGTAATTGATGCCGTCATTTTCTCATTAACGCCGTCTTTGAGGACTTATGTCTCATATCTTGTACCGCATGACTTGTGTTTGGAAATCTATATGGAACGAACAATACGAGCCACGAGACACAAGTCATGAAACGTGATGTAGGAGAAATGAGATACCAGTCTCAAGATCCTTGACTTCATATAGAAGATAGCAAAAATTTTGGAGTATTCAACCAAGAATTGTTCAAAAATGATGCAACATCTGACGATGACTCTCTTTTTATCCCTTTCTTCCCGTCTGAACAATGAAAAAACATATAATTGAGCGTGGTTGTTATTAAAGAATGAGTGGCTTTCAATTGAAAAGAATCCTATAATTAATATCTTCATTGAATACGTTGTATACATTCATATACAGTGAGTAATTAAATATTGAATATTTTTTCAGGTCAATATATTGTAGCTTGATTAGACCCTTGAAGGGAAGAAGATACTGTGAATATTTGATCAAAATTCAAATTACTAGAGGAAAAGATAAAATGGAAATGAATCTAGAATATCCTTGTACAATTAGAAATATTCGCGAAGGAAGTCCACAAAAGTAATATACTTGATTGTATGATATTTTCCTCGAAAAATAAAGAATTAATAAAAATTATGTCATAAGTTTAACAGGAACTGTAGCAGCGCTACGTTTACTCAGAGTGGTGAATAGAAGACCAGTACATGGCATCATTCTGTTCAATGGACATTCTGATCGACGAAAAAATTATTTCAAGTTTAAAGTTTATGACGTGGAAATAATGGCTCATTTATGGCGTTCTCCGGATCAAGTAGTTAAATGAGAAGTAAGAAAGCTTAGCGAAATATAATTACATAATTGTTAATATTGTTCAACAGTTCATACATATAAGAAATGCTATGCCCTTGATGCCAACTCGTTATGAACATTGGATGGAAGGTCATTGGGTTAGTGATTCTCCAATTCTATTTGAATGGCATGTTTATCATGGAGCACAGATCAGATTTCTTGGACCAACCCCGACCGAAAGATGCATAGTTGAATCGGAGGAGGAGTAAATCAATGAAGTCATTCATTTTACATCACGTTTCGGGAGTATTTAATATTGAGTATTTAATTTTGCTTATAACCCTTCTGATTATAATTTTCAGTAAAAAGGAAAAGAAATGCATGGATAACTTGCACCCGATATGGAGCTCAATTCGCAAGATGATATGGCCTCAATATCAATGATATCTTTCTGGTTATATTAATTGTATTCTTCTTTCTTCAAATCTCTTCTAATTGACCTTGATTCTGCTAAACTTATTCATTCTCTTTTTCAGAACCTAATGTGAAGCCCTTTTCCTGATACAAGACCCGATTGAGATGGGTGCAGTAGGGCACAACGCAGTAGAACAAACTTGCCTCGAGATTTGGAAGTTCAACACAAGATGGAAATGGTGAAAATGGTGATTGCAACGCCGAGGTTTTTGCCTTTTTTTAGCGATCGATGGTATGCCTCAATCGATAAAAAAGAATGTGTACAACTGCCAGAGTTATCAATCGCCATTTTCACTATTTTGTGTTCAACTGCCTCTCTAGGCACTATTTCGCAGTTGAGTGTATTCTACTGCGTTGTGTCCTACTGCACCCATCCTGTCCCTATGGATGACCATTTCCACTTCCATGTTTTTATTTTGAGTCAATACCTACTCTTTTTTGTATTTTCCGTCTGGGTTTTCGAAGAGAGTATGGGGTTAAGGACCCCAGATAACTGAAATCGTAGTTACCTGTCATAACTACCATTTTAGTTGTTGTTAACAGGTTGGCCTTAATGAATTTAATTCCATAATTNAAATCGTAGTTACCTGTCATAACTACCATTTTAGTTGTTGTTAACAGGTTGGCCTTAATGAATTTAATTCCATAATTTAATATGAAGCCATATTCTAATAAAGTCGTATATACTTATATATATTTCATGAAGTGATGATAAAATTTTAAATTGTTGTTATTGTTGTTAAA
>NW_021681859.1:2070-2245 GCF_001412515.2 Diachasma alloeum | reverse complement strand
AATGCAGTGTTCGCGAAAAAATCCATTCCATCATTTATTCATATGATCTACAAATTTCATAAGAAAACATCATTCTTTTACAGTATTTAGCATGGTTTTCATAAATTATGAGTAATCCAAATAGCGACGCCTGTATTCTCAACTTTTTTTCTCCTCTGTGTCCCGATAAATTGTC
>NW_021681859.1:1000-1963 GCF_001412515.2 Diachasma alloeum | reverse complement strand
AATTCATATTAGTACTCCTAATAATTAAAATATCTTGATGATTTTTATCTTATTCCGACTCAATTATTTCCTTAGACTGTATTTTTATTTGCCCATAAAGATTTATTTGCTGACGTGCATGTAACTCCCACTCAAACTCACACAGATCGTCTGCAGCAAATACTGAATCCGTTAAGCTCACTCTGTTTAATCTACGTGGTACGGCATTTTGGATGAATATCAGGTATTTATTGAATAATACTATAATTAACGAGAATGGTCTTGTGAATTCAAAAAATCAAGTTTATGAAACTTGATTTCCATCAAATANTTTTTAATATATTTTAATTTGTAATATTTTCTCTTACATCATGATGAATTTAATAATTAAATTCATATTAGTACTCCTAATAATTAAAATATCTTGATGATTTTTATCTTATTCCGACTCAATTATTTCCTTAGACTGTATTTTTATTTGCCCATAAAGATTTATTTGCTGACGTGCATGTAACTCCCACTCAAACTCACACAGATCGTCTGCAGCAAATACTGAATCCGTTAAGCTCACTCTGTTTAATCTACGTGGTACAGCATTTTGGATGAATATCAGGTATTTATTGAATAATATTATAATTAACGAGAATGGTCTTGTAAATTCAAAAAATCAAGTTTATGAAACTTGATTTCCATCAAATATTAGATTATATGGAGTAAAAAAAAATATGGATTTGTATTATATATCTTTTGAAGTCATGCAGAGATGGAAAACATTGATAAAATGATAATTTGTGATTTTTAAGAAAAAAAAGCGTTTCGGACGAATCACTCCATGACAGGATGTACTGAATCGATTGGCACAAAATTTTATACACGAATGTAGGCCAACCATGCAAAATAGTAGCCAGAATCTCAGATGTTTAGTCCATGTTTAACGCTCATTATAGAGCCCACTTTGGATTTTAATTTACAAAACTATAAAAA
>NW_021681859.1:0-843 GCF_001412515.2 Diachasma alloeum | reverse complement strand
TATGCATATTTTGATTGATCTTGATAGAAGATACCATGACGAATATTTTGAAAAAAAAAGTCAATCGGACCAGTAGTTTTGGGGATATTGAGCATTACCGTTTTTCACAAAAAGTTGAATATCTCCTAAACTACTTGTCCGATTCAGCTCATCCACAATCCCATTCTGTAATATCATAAAAACTACAGTCGTACCAAATTTCAACTTTCTATCTTGAGTTTTCAAGGCGCTATCGTGCTTACAACGATTTTTTCATAAAAATGANAAAAAAAAAGTCAATCGGACCAGTAGTTTTGGAGATAATGAGCATTACAGTTTTTCACAAAAAGTTGAATATCTCCTAAACTACTTGTCCGATTCAGCTCATCCACAATCCCATTCTGTAATATCATAAAAACTACAATCGTACTAAATGTCAACTTTCTATCTTGAGTTTTCAAGGCACTATTGTGCTTATAACGATTTTTTCATAAAAATGAAAAATGCCAATTATTACTAGGTTGCCCATGGTTTCATAGCAATATTATGATTTGNCTTACAACGATTTTTTCATAAAAATGAAAAATGCCAATTATTATTCGGTTGCCCATGGTTTCATAGCAATATTATGATTTGATTCGACAGATATTGTCGCAAGGAAGATTTTGGCATCAAAAAAATTGAATTCGGTCATGTAGTTTTTGAGATATTGGGCAAAAAAGATTTTTGAGAAATTGCTGTATCTCAAAAACTACGGGGCCGATTGAGCTGAAACTGCGCTCAGAAATGCTCCAAAGTAATACCAACTATGTGAGAAAATTTCAGATTTTTAGCTTCAACTTTTGTCCTTTATTTGTCGTTATT
>NW_021681858.1:17224-17667 GCF_001412515.2 Diachasma alloeum | reverse complement strand
CGGGAGTCACTGCGCCGAGAAACCATTGAGCTTTTTATAGCGCCGCGACCTTCGTCGCAGTTATAATTTTGTCATTAGAGAGATTGAGGAATGAAACGGGAGTTGTTGGGTGGGGAATTTAATTCTCCATCGAACAACATTGGTTTCATTCCTTAATGTTAATTAGGAGCAGAAATTCGATTTTTTAATTAGCGGGTGAGTTGTCGGGAGTCACTGCGCCGAGAAACCATTGAGCTTTTTATAGCGCCGCGACCTTCGTCGCAGTTATAATTTTGTCATTAGAGAGATTGAGGAATGAAACGGGAGTTGTTGGGTGGGGAATTTAATTCTCCATCGAACAACATTGGTTTCATTCCTTAATGTTAATTAGGAGCAGAAATTCGATTTTTTAATTAGCGGGTGAGTTGTCGGGAGTCACTGCGCCGAGAAACCATTGAGTTTTT
>NW_021681858.1:7876-9297 GCF_001412515.2 Diachasma alloeum | reverse complement strand
GGGCAGATATAAATCTGATAAAAGAGAGCTTATTGAAACCTCACGTTGAAATTGATAGGAGTAAACGTTTCGTATTAACAGGTATAACCCCAGGGTCCGATGAAACAGTTGGCGAAGTCCAAATCACGTTTGACTCCATTATATGTAGATTTCAAGTTATTCGTGCAGATTTTCCAATCAAGTATGATGGTATTTTAGGTGCACAATTTTTGAGAGATGAGAAAGCAACATTGTGTTTTTCTGATAGTTGTGTGCGAGTGAGTGAGAAAGGAATCACAATTCCATTATTGCAAACAAGGGTGACAGTTCCTGCTCGTTGCAAAACCAAAGTGGGCATAAAAGTTTTGAATAATGAATTAAAAGAGGGATATTTACCGAGGTTGAATTTAGGCCCAAATTTATATGCAGGAGAGTCGCTAGTAACAAACAACAATGGGATAGCTTGGATGTTTATAATTAATTGCAACGAGGAGGAACAGGAACTCAATATTCCAGCGCAATATATCGAAGAAATAGAGTTATTCCGAGAAACCGATTAAGACTTGTTTTGCGTTTGAAAGTGAATCTGTAGAGGAACGGATGAAGAGACTTGAAGATAGCCTTCATTTAGAAAATCTCAATTCAGAAGAAAGACAAAGTATAATTAAAGTGTTTAGAAAATACCCTTATCAAGTCCAGCTTCCAGGTGATCGCTTACAGGGCACAAATGTTATGACTCATAGTATCCCAACAACAGACGAAATTCCAATTTCCACTAAACAGTACAGATTTCCTCAAATTCACAAAGAGGAAATTCAGAAACAAATTAAGGAATTACTCGCCTCAGATATAATCGAGCCCTCATCATCCCCACATAATTCACCCATTTGGATCGTGCCAAAAAAGGCTGATTCAGCTGGGCATAAACGGTGGCGTATGGTGATAGATTTTCGGAATTTAAATGAAAAGACTATTTCAGACGCCTATCCCCTTCCCCATATTGTTGATATTTTGGACCAATTGGGAGGTGGTAAATACTTCTCGGTCCTTGATCTAGCTTCTGGATTCCACCAGATCCCTATGGACGAGAGGGACAAAATGAAAACGGCTTTTTCAACCCCAAATGGTCATTATCACTTCACAAGAATGCCCTTTGGTCTTAAGAACGCACCAGCGACGTTTCAGCGTCTTATGGACCAGGTACTCACTGGACTCCAAGGTGCAGACCTTTTCGTATATCTCGATGATATTGTAGTTTACGCATCATCCCTTCAAGATCATGAGAGAAAACTCATCAAATTGATGGGGAGACTTCGAACAAGTAGATTGACCTTGCAAATAGATAAATGCAGATTTTTACAAACTAGCGTGACATATCTAGGTCATATTGTGAGTGACAAAGGAGTTACTCCAGATACGACAAAAGTAGCATCAGTGAAAGA
>NW_021681858.1:0-2158 GCF_001412515.2 Diachasma alloeum | reverse complement strand
GCTATGAAACACTTGATGGATAACTCGCCCGCCAATTAAAAAATCATCTCTCCCCACCTAATTAATATTAAGGAATGGAACCAACGCTGTTCGATGGAGAATTAAATTCCCCATACAGTAACCCCCGTTTCATCCCTTAATCTCTGTAATAGAAAATTAAAAACTGCGACGCAATTTACGGCGCTATGAAAAACTTAATGGATAACTCGCCCGCCAATTAAAAAATCGTCTCTCCCCTCCTAATTAATATTAAGGAATGAAACCAATTCTGTTCGATGGAGAATTAAATTCCCCGTACAGCAACCGCCGTTTCATCCCTTAATCTCTGTAATAAAAAAATAAAAACTGCGACGAAAGTCACGGCGCAACACTGAGAGAAAAAATTACCTCTGCCGAAAATATATTTATTCCGCTCAAAAATATCGAAATAACTTCGTCTAATAATATAAGATACGTGGAGTCAACGTATAGTTTGATCTAAATAGATAAATAATTTGTCGCCTCAAAATCTTTTTTTTTTCACGTACACAAGTCAAGCGGAAAAGAAGTACACTATTCCGCTGATTACAAAAAAGCTTCGTAAAAGGTTTCGAAATTTTCTGTGAATCAGAGGTTTGATCTGCTCAAACTTATCCGTTTGTGACCTCAGAACTGGACTTTTATTTCTCACTCAATAACTATCAATGGCGGGGAAACAAATGAGTAATATTGGAAATAATAGAGAAAGTCGCAGTAGAGATTATACAGTCGTATTTTTGCTGAAAGAATGTTTTTTCTGTCAGCTCAAACTTTTGCTGCAGGGAAAATTTTTTGGTTTGCAGTCAAACAGATTATTATCATGATATTTGAATCTTGTTATTCTACTCGAAAGAATATGTATTCATATGCCCCTGTCAGATTTTCAAGTGGAAAGAATAAATTTTTTGCTGCAGAATATTTTCTCGTGGGGTATAATAATCTTGAGACCAGAAAATTTTGTACAGGTGAACATTTATCTTCTTGACACTGCTGCTACGTTCACCTCGTGTCAAAAAGTGCCTTTTCGTTTACTCGTAAACGAAAAGTCTTTTCGTTTACTAGTAAACGAAAAAAGGCACAGTTCGCCACTCGCAGAACGTAACATCACTGTCAAAAACTATTGTTCGACACATGTGAGACAGGAATTTTCAGCTCGTGTGATTGGCGGCCCGAGGCGAAGCCGAGCCACTTCACACTCGTGAAAATTCTGTCTCACTCGTATCGAAATATACTATTTCGGCAGAGGTAATTTTTTCTCTCAGTGAATGAAAAACCTAATAATCTCTCGGCGCAGTGACTCCCGATAACTCGCCCGCTAATTAAAAAATCGTCTCTCCCCGCCTAATTAACATTAAGGAATGAAACCAATGCTGTTCGATGGAGAATTAAATTCCCCATCCATCAACCCCATATAAAAAAAATTCTAAGAGAATTAGAATTTAGAGAGAAAAAATTTCCGCTTCACCCAGCCGGGAATCGAACCCGGGTCTCCCAGATATGCGCTGGGCACTCTTACCGACTAAGCTACCGGGAACCACAGAAATTCACTCTCAAATTCACCTCAAACACCGCCTAACCTCCTTTAGGCATTAAAGAATTCTAAGAGAATTAGAATTTAGAGAGAAAAAATACGGGTCCGATTAAATCATACGATCTTATGTAACATCCGCCTTAGTTTCGGTCAGTCACACAGCCCTGTGTTTCTCACTAGGCTAATAAGGCTGGTGACAGCTGCTTGCTGTAACTCCTCTGGTTCCAGGAAAGCATGGCCCCAGATTTTATAGCGACGGAGTGCTAATAGGGGGCATTCACGTAAAATGTGGATAACGCCCTCCTTATCGCTTCCGCACAGTCTACAGTCTTCTTGTTCTGCAAGTTTCATCTTGAACAGATGAGCTCTGAGAACTGTATGACCCGTGAAGAGCCCCATTGCTACCCTCAGATACCCTTTGTGCAGTTCCAGAAGCTTTCTGGTTCTATCTCTTAGTTGCCCCCTCATAAGCAGTTTCGCTTGTCTGCAGGTCACAACTTTCTCCCAACGCCTGACATGATCTTGCCGGAAATGATCTTTAATAAGAGTTTTTCCCACTACGAAGAGCATGCCAAGCAGGCCGTGTGCGGGCACCCTTTCTGTATCCTC
>NW_021681857.1:1124-1403 GCF_001412515.2 Diachasma alloeum | reverse complement strand
CATTTCTTCAGAAGGTAATTCTCGATCGATCGGCATTAGTTTCATTCCTTCATCTTAATTTAAGGGGGGGGCGGGGAGAAATGAATTTTCTAATCGGGGGAGCCCGTCCCCCCTCACTTGACGTCGGAGAACCGTTCGGGGTTACTCCGCGCTTTTGAAAATTCATTGCTCCGCTCCTACTTGCGTAGGATAGGATAGAATTTCCCGAAGATTCGAAAAGGCTTCATTGTTCTTCGTGCATGAAAAATGGGGATCTTCGGGAAACTCCTTGCGATCGCA
>NW_021681857.1:723-924 GCF_001412515.2 Diachasma alloeum | reverse complement strand
ATTTCCGCGAAAATATTACTGAAACCTACAGACATCATTCCTAAATTCAAGACTTTCCTCAGATTTTCAGGATCATGTCACTGGAAATTTTTTATAAAATGACTTAATTTTAACATTGCTTGCTCATTGCATTTCAGAAATGCAGCTGCCTAAAAAAGACACATCGATTCCTAGGAACGTTTTTTTTTTCTCGGTAAATAC
>NW_021681857.1:0-552 GCF_001412515.2 Diachasma alloeum | reverse complement strand
CATTCATCTAAATCTCGCAATAATCTGCGAAAAATCGTATCCATTAATCTATTATTATTGAATTAATCCCATTATGTGTAGATCGTTGGAGAACAACGAAAACGTTTCAACCGTTCAAACGAGTTGGAATGTTTTCTCTCTCCTTCTTCTCCATTTTCTTTCTCACTCGCACTCGTTAAGTTTGGCGGAGGACGGGCATAGTCCAATAAACGAAGGTCTAACATACGAATGTTTGCTAATCAGGCTCCATTTTTGATACGATTTGTGATTTGGGCGTATGAAACTACTGGCGGATGTTTAAGGTTCCCCAAGTTTGTGCGGGGGTTGAAAAAGCCAAAAAACTACCCCTGAAAACCGTTTTTTCGAAATAACTCGTGAATAACGCGCTGTACGTCCAAAAATGTGATATACAAAGTTATAGAGCTCCAAATTCTACACAAAAAATGATTAGGGCGCTTTACCTCTATTCCCAATCGTTCATCACCCAGAGCCGCGAGAAGATAAGATGGGAAAAAAAATGTTTTCCATTTAAAAAATTGAAGTTGATGAATT
>NW_021681856.1:2750-19399 GCF_001412515.2 Diachasma alloeum | reverse complement strand
GACATATCGACTTTAGGTGGGGGGCGCCAAAGTAGTTCCCATACTACTGCTTTCTTTTCGTTTGGTTCCCTTTGGATGCGGTTCGTTGATACCGCCGAAATAAAAATCAACTGGCACCCAACTACATTTTCTTGTTTTTCCGTTCCTCTCGTTATTCGGTTTTCAAGGATTTCTCGGCGGGACATCGAGGGGCAGAGGCCGAAGGTGACAACATTCCGGCGGTTTGGAGTTTCGTCAAGAGTAGGGATAAGTTTGAGGTTTGTATTGAGTTCTCAGGGTTCACGTTGGTTAACGCCGTCACAATTGATAATTAGATGAACTTGACGTGATGTCAAGAGTGGAATAAAATAAAAGTGGTTAATTGCTTTCGTCACAACATAGTCAATATATTTTCCGCCTACGCCGTGACGAAAAATAACGTTCTCACCACGGGAGGTAAAATAAAGGACCCTTACCCAGGTGCTTACCACCCTCGCCTTCGTCTCGGGTGATAATTCTGTACGTGGGCATGACTCCTTTATTTTCCCTCCCTTGGTGGGAAATATACTATTGGCTCATAAATTAGCAATGCGCTTCCACATGTGAATTTCTATAACAATGGAATTTGAATTGAATTCAATGATTTATTGTATTCAATTTATTTACATTGCCTCAATGTTGGCAACGAACATTGCACCAAAAATATTGGTTTCAAAATGATTTTTTTCAACAAAAAATGATGCAATCAACTCCATGATCGAACTTGATCAGGATGGCATTGAGAAGAATATTGCACATTATAATTAGATTCATTTAAACAATTATTTTTTCAGTTATCCTCAAAAAACGATCAGTCAGATATACCCATACATACACATACATACATANGATTCATTTAAACAATTATTTTTTCAGTTATCCTCAAAAAACGATCAGTCAGATATACCCATACATACACATACATACATACATATATACATCCGGACATGGTCTAAAAATTGCATATTCGAACTCCTGAGTCCAAAAGTAGTTATCCTGATACAAATGTTGGCATTTTTGGATTCGACAAATACAATGTTTCCTTTCGGAAGTAAAATTAATCTCATGTTTTTCTAAATGATTCAGACCAAATTCGTAACTTACATAAATAATATGATTGTAATTTGTTTATTCGATTTTTGTTTTTAAACGCTTTGTGAATTGCAATCAGTACTTATACCATAAAATCAAAGAATATTGAACTTTATCGGTGGAATAGGGAAGTCGGAATACTTTTCATTCACAGATTTTCAATCATCTAATTTTTCAATTGGATAGGAAAAGCTCGAAAATAAAGGATGGTTAATTAGCAGCTTTCGAACAAAATTCCATAAATACTTGCTTTTTTAAATATTCTCTTCTTAGGAATGAATAATAGAATGGTTCAAACTAACAAAAAAAGTAATTTTTTCAATTCTGTTACAGTACAATTCAGGAAAGATTATTGTTTGAGTTAAAAACTGATTATGATTGAATCATTTGTAAAAAAAAAAGTCATGGTCTCCGAAAATCGCAATTTTTCAATAATTTCATTAGTCTACTTTGAAAAGTTGACTTTCTATTTTTTTCCATATTCCCTCATAATTATGAGTAAATAGCAGTTATACAGTTGAAAAAAAAATTGAAATTTTGAGGACAGCTTAATAGTAAATTTTAGGAGTTTGAGAGGGAAAAGTTATGAAGTGTGAAATTCCACTGAAAAATTACTGCAATTCAACATTTTTTAACAGCATGAAGATGAAAACTTTCAAGTTACTTGAATTCTCATTCAACATATGAACATTCTGTACCTAATTACTCGATAGTTTCGGATGCTGAAGCACTTATAATTATCCAGATCGGAAATAGAATTATTTAACTTTCTGAATGTTGCGTTCAGTAAGTTTTTCTCAAAAGTTGATTGGAATCAGTAGCTAGAATTATGCGATTATAGAATTTGAATGCGACACAATAAAAACCATGGTCAATTTTTTCAGTTAAAAAAAAATAATAATATCCAAATTTAAACATTGTAGAGAACAAGAATAACGATATTTGTGTCATATACTGTGAATTATTAAGATGAATCTCAGATTAACGAAAAAGGATGGTGCAGAAGTCACACTGTCATTTCAAGTTTTTAGTTTCAATTTTGTGCTGGAAACATGAGATGATATTCAGAAGATAGCCAGTTTTTTCCGGATGTCAGATGATACGGCAGTTTTCCGAAGAATTCAAAATAATTATGAGGGTATCTCTCAAATATTAGAGAATTTTCGAAGAGACAATGGGAGAACAATTAGTGGGAAAAGGTGGAATTTTTCAAATAAAACTGATGTGAAAGAGTCACGAGCTCGAAGATAATTCGAAAAATTCGAGAAATTTATCGTATTTTCTCAACAATTTCACAAACATTCAAAAAAGAATTCATAAAAATTTCGGAATTTTATGGAGAATTTTAAAAAATCTCAGATGATTCATGATTCAAGTTTCAAGTCCTATAATATCTAATAAAAATGTAAGAAAAATCATGAATGACGAGAAATACTCCGAATTAGCCAAAGAGCATCAGAATCGGCCTTATAATTTGTCCAGAAAAACAGTTGAATGCTATTGTAAAGGTGTAAAGGAGAGTCAAGGCGGCGGCGAAGACTAAAAAATTCTGAGTTGTAAGAAATTTAATAATTATTGTTTTGTACTCTGAATCGAATTTTGATTATAATTATAGTTAGAACCTCATTCAAGGAACACAGAAATTCAGAATTAGTAAATCACTTATTGAAATATTGACATTGAACAGGCAATCAACCGATAAGCATTATTTTCATGAATCTTAACACTCAGCATAATAAGACGATGATGAATCATTCATTTTTGAAAGAAACACAAGGAAAAAATTAAAAAAGATATAAGGAAAGGGCATCAGCGTCGCGACCACGGCGGTGCTAGCGAATATGAGAAAAGAGCCTTCCAGTTTAACTGAGATAACAACGCAAAGCCAAAACTGTTAAGAGTCTTAAATTAAGACCAGGAAGATTAAGAATTTAGGGAATTCGTGACGATGTGTTTTAACTTTACAAAATCCACTTCAAATAGGATGGATAGGGGATGAATTATAGGAACCTTCAGGAAGTTTACAAGTTCCCTCAAAAATCAGAAAATTGTCGGTTTTCTTCGAATGTATGATGATTCGAGCTTCCAGAGACTTTAAAACAATTATGAGATTTTCTGAAAAAAATCAAAGAAATCCACGAGTTTTTCGGAAATTAGAACAAATTTTCAGTAGCTCTCAAATATTAGAGTTTTTGAATAAACCATGGGAGAACAATTTATAGGAAAAGGCGGAATCCACCAAATAAAACTGATGTGAAGGATCCCAACTACTGTACTCTGAATGGGAAAGAACAACATAATTTGAAAAATCTAAGAACATGATTTCACCAAAATTTCCACGTTTTCCAAGCAAAATTCACAAGAATTTCGGGATTTCATAGGAAATTTGAAAAAATTTCAGATGATTCTTCAAAGTTTCAAGTTCATGGCATCGTTGAATAAAGTTGTGTAAAAGATTATGAATGAGGAGAAAATACTCTGAATTAGCGAAGGAGCATCAGAATTGGTCATAAAATTTTTCCAGCAAAAATAATTAAATGCTTTTGAAACGGTGTAAAAGAGAATGAAAGGGGTGGCGAACACAAAACAAATTTGGGTTGTGAGAAGTTTAATAATTATTGTTTCGCAGTCTGAATAGAATTTTGATTATAATTATAGTTAGAACATCATTCAGTGAGCACAGAAATTCAGAATTAGTGAATCACTTATTGAAATATTGAAATTGAACAGGTGATGAACCGATAAACATTGTGTCCATTAATCTTGACACTCAATTCACTAAGTCACTGGTGAATCATCAATTTTTGTAAGAAACACAAGGAAAAAATGAGAAACAGAATAATGAACGGGCCTCAACGTCGCGGCCGCTTGCGGCTGTAGCGGCGCTAGTAATAAAAAGCATGCATTGGAAACTGTCATGGCGGAGAGCATGTAAAAAATGTCATGGCCGCGCACGAACGACGCATTCTCACGGCTCGCCAAAACTTCTCCCGAATCTCACTAGGCCTTAGACCCTCTTTCACGGAAGCGTACTACTAGTAAATCTTCAATTGCTCTAAATAACATTCGGGAGAAAACCTTGTTATTAAATATATGATAAATATAAAGTCCGATTGATTATGATTCAATTTTAAAAGAAATATAAATGATACAGTATATTTCTGCACTGCCGTGGCGCCCCCTCAATAGCGTGCATACGAAAGATCCCACATTCTAATTCTTTTGTTCATCACTCTGTGGAATTTCTTTACCGACAATTTTGTTGGTAAAGGAGAGTGACGAAGTAGTTATCAGCAACCACAGCCGATGGAGAAGGTTTCTAGGGGAAACTGCCGTCGATAAAATAGATCCCATAACGATGATTATTTGTTTTTTATTTTCAAATTCAAATTTCAAAATTGTGGTGAATGGGTTATTTCGTACTGTTTATCACGCACTTTTTGTCCAACAAGATAAGCATTTTACTATGATTATATGTATCGATCAAGGACTATGAATTGAATTATTCCCATATAGATCTAAACAAGCAGGGTTGTAGCCTTTTTGGAAGAAGCCATGTGACAGTTACTTTTTTTGTTTTGTTTTCTACCAATTTCATTGGTAATCCGGTTCCGAATGGATCCGTACAATTTCAAAAATGGTAACTACTCAAAAAGTTATTTATCTTGATAAGAGGAATAAATCATACTGACCTCTGATTCCGTCAGAGCTATACCATTCATCCTGTAATATCATAAAAGCTACAATTTTACCAAATTTTCACTTATTTTTTTGCTTCTAAAAAATTATCATGCGCACCATGATTTGATCATAAAAATGAATAATACCGATTATTATCCAATCAATCTTAGTGGCATAACGATATTTTCATTTGATTTTTACCCCTGACGACAAACCAGAGAGAGATATATTTTTAAAATAAATGAATAAATAATAAAATACATTTTAAAAAAATAAATAGATCATACTAACCTTTGCCTGAGTCATAGCTATGACATACGGTAAATAGTTGTGATGACTTTTTAAGTCATATAAAAACGAAAATCGTTAATAACATGACGATGTGTAATTTTTTAGAAATTTTTTTTTTTTCACAAATTGCTTTATGCCCAGATGTACTGAATCGATTGACACAAGGNGAGCATGTAAAAAATGTCATGGCCGCGCACGAACGACGCATTCTCACGGCTCGCCAAAACTTCTCCCGAATCTCACTAGGCCTTAGACCCTCTTTCACGGAAGCGTACTACTAGTAAATCTTCAATTGCTCTAAATAACATTCGGGAGAAAACCTTGTTATTAAATATATGATAAATATAAAGTCCGATTGATTATGATTCAATTTTAAAAGAAATATAAATGATACAGTATATTTCTGCACTGCCGTGGCGCCCCCTCAATAGCGTGCATACGAAAGATCCCACATTCTAATTCTTTTGTTCATCACTCTGTGGAATTTCTTTACCGACAATTTTGTTGGTAAAGGAGAGTGACGAAGTAGTTATCAGCAACCACAGCCGATGGAGAAGGTTTCTAGGGGAAACTGCCGTCGATAAAATAGATCCCATAACGATGATTATTTGTTTTTTATTTTCAAATTCAAATTTCAAAATTGTGGTGAATGGGTTATTTCGTACTGTTTATCACGCACTTTTTGTCCAACAAGATAAGCATTTTACTATGATTATATGTATCGATCAAGGACTATGAATTGAATTATTCCCATATAGATCTAAACAAGCAGGGTTGTAGCCTTTTTGGAAGAAGCCATGTGACAGTTACTTTTTTTGTTTTGTTTTCTACCAATTTCATTGGTAATCCGGTTCCGAATGGATCCGTACAATTTCAAAAATGGTAACTACTCAAAAAGTTATTTATCTTGATAAGAGGAATAAATCATACTGACCTCTGATTCCGTCAGAGCTATACCATTCATCCTGTAATATCATAAAAGCTACAATTTTACCAAATTTTCACTTATTTTTTTGCTTCTAAAAAATTATCATGCGCACCATGATTTGATCATAAAAATGAATAATACCGATTATTATCCAATCAATCTTAGTGGCATAACGATATTTTCATTTGATTTTTACCCCTGACGACAAACCAGAGAGAGATATATTTTTAAAATAAATGAATAAATAATAAAATACATTTTAAAAAAATAAATAGATCATACTAACCTTTGCCTGAGTCATAGCTATGACATACGGTAAATAGTTGTGATGACTTTTTAAGTCATATAAAAACGAAAATCGTTAATAACATGACGATGTGTAATTTTTTAGAAATTTTTTTTTTTTCACAAATTGCTTTATGCCCAGATGTACTGAATCGATTGACACAAGGTTTTATACATAATTGTGGACTAACCATACAAATTAGTACCCTGAATATCAAATGTTTCGACCAAGTTTGGCATGTATTATGGACACCACATTAACTTTAAAATGAAAAAATTTGAAATTTGAATGGGCACTTGATTTAGTATGGAGTTGTAGATGTCGTCATTTGAATATTTGAATGGAACAATTATTATTGAAATAAATTAAGCTTACGGGGGTTCGTTAGAATTCCCGAAGATATAAAAATTGCTCCGACGTGGAGGGAAAATAATATCTCCCGTTACAGGAAGTTACAAAATGCTGCAGTAGGAAAATTTTGAAGTAAAAAAATTACAGTTGACAATTTTAAAGTTAGAATTTTTTGAATTTGGGAAATTTTGGAAGTTGAAAAAAATGAAGTTACACAATTTTGAAGTTGGAAAATTTTGAAGTCAGGCAATTTTGAAGGTGAAAAATTTTGAAGTTAGGCAATTTTTAAAATGAAGAATTTTGAAGTTGAAAATTTTGAAGTAGAAAAACCTGAAGGCGAAAAGTATTGAAGTGGATCAAATGCGAAGTTGCAATGGATCCATTGTAATAGAGAAATGAATATCCGAAAATTTACATTCTAAAAATTTATAATCGAATAACTCAAAAACGGCTGAGACGATTCCACTAGAATTTCACTCCAGTGTTGGTGATACGAAGCCACATCGATTATGATGGAAAGTAATCAATCCCATCGTTTGTTCAGAAAAAATCATCAAATTTACAAAAAACACTCATTTTTCCTTGTTTTTTAGCTAGTTTTCTTGGCAAATCTAAAAAACTGCTGAGTCAATGTTATTCAGAATCTAATCAACTCTAAGTAACGTTGAAACACATCGAAAGCATGAAAAAAAGAAAAAAATCATCTCGTTCGTCCGAACGTAATCGTAGCACAAAATTTTGGTCACACAAACACACACACACACAGGCACACAGACACACAGACACACACACAGAATCAACCGATGCCATCGCCTACGTGCCCTGTGTTGATGGAGAGAATCGTCACGGTGCTGTTCCAACAGCAACGAGAACTTCAATGTACTGGCGAACAGGAAGAAGAGATAATTGTCCCACCAATCACCAGAGAAGAGTTGACGGAAGCCTGCAATAGAGTGGGTAATACCAAACCCCCTGGGCTGGATGGGATTCCCAATATCGCGCTGAAATCAGCTATTCGTACGATGCCGGATCTGTTCCTAGACGTCTACAACGAGTGTTTAAGGGAAGGCACCTTCCTAGCCATGTGGAAGTAACAGAGATTAGTCGTTCCCCAAAGGGAATAAACCTCCAGATGACCCATCATCATACCGTCCCCTCTGCATGCTTGATACCGCTGGCAAGATCTTCGAGGGTATCGTCCATCGGAGAATAGAAGCAGCAGTTGAACCCCTCTTGGCCGACAACCAATATGGGTTCCGGAAAGGCCGATCCACACTAGATGCTATCAACCTGGTAGTCAACACTGCCAGAGATGCAATCTCAGGGAAAAGATGGCTGGGTGGCACCAAGAAGTACTGCTTGGTAGTTACTCTGGATATCAGGAATGCTTTCAACTCAGCGAGGTGGGACCGTATCATTGGGGCTTTAGTGAAGTTCAACGTTCCGGGATACTTGCAGAGAATGGTCCGCAGCTATTTCGCTGAAAGAGTCCTTAAGTATGACACGGAATGTGGTCCCAAGGAGTACAGAGTTACTGGAGGGGTACCTCAAGGCTTGGTACTGGGTCCTCTGTTGTGGAACATCATCTATGATGGGCTGCTGAAACTGGAATTGCCGCGGGCAGCCAAACTTGTGGCATTCGCAGATGACGTGGCTGTAGTCATCGTGGTTAAACACCTAGAGGAGATAAACTTCAGTTTCGACACGACCTTCAAGATGATTTGTCACTGGATAGACGCAGTGGGTCTGAAACTGGCGGATCACAAGACAGAAGCAGTGCTCATCACCACCAGAAAAAAAAACCGAGACAATAACGCTACAGGTCGGGTCTTATGAAATTACTTCTCAGCCATTCATTCGATACCTGGGAGTGATGACCAATGCCCGACTTAATTTCAAGCAGCAAACCGAGCACTTGGGAGTGAATGCGTCTGGAGTCAGATCCACCTTATCGCACCTCATGCCTAACATCGGAGGTCCAAAACAAAGAAGAAGAGCCTTGCTGTCATCGGTGGTCACGTCAGTGCTCACCTACGATATTTCCATTTGGGCTGATGCACTGCAACTGCAGGAATCACGGCGGAGGATTACACCGGTCTACCGGCTGAGTGCTCTCAGAGTCGCAAGTGCTTATCGTACAGTATCTGAGGAAGCCGTATTCGTCATCGCTAGAATGTTACCAATAGAGGTACTGGCTGAGAAACGCAGATCTTTATACCAGCGGAGGAGAACAGTCACACTGAGCGCATCAGAACTCAGGACTGAAGAGAGACAGAACAGCGTGCGCTGATGGCAGCTGCAGTGGGACAACTCCACGAAGGGAAGATAGACTCATCGTCTGATCTCAAAGGTAGATGTATGGCTGAATCGTCATCATGGAGAGGTCAATTACTACCTGACACAGTTGCTATCCGGGCATGAGTGTTTCCGAAAGTTTCTGTATAAATACAAACATGAGGATTCCCTGAAGTGCCTGACCTGCGTAAGAGTGGATGAGGACAAAGAGCACGTGTTCTTCACTTGCCCACATTTCAGCGAGATCCGGAGTAACTGGGAGTCTACACTCGGAAGGCATCCCTTGCCTGAGAAATTGTTGGAAGCTATGCTGTTATCACAGGCGGTCTGCGACCCAACGAGTAGCTTCGCGGCCAGCGTTACGAAGGAGTTTAGAGAGGAGGAACGCAAGCGCAGAGCTGCAAAATAAATGAAGAATTCATTGGAACCTCCTACCCACACATAACATATCAGTGGGGCAGGGGGACGTACTGTGGATGAAGTCATGGTGGAAGAGCAAACAGCTGAGACCTCCCTCGCGAAGTAATACTTAATGGTGGTGCCGCGAGGGAAAGAACGGTCGACGAATTCCCGGGGTCAAGTGGTTTAGTGGGTGAGGGCCCCACACGAGGTGTGGCAGTTTACTGCCCACTATCGTGCGGTTAGGTACATTTGCCCTAAGACCTCGGAAGAAAAAAACACACACACACACCCGCACCCACACATACATACTGGTTCCTAAAAAGTGTCGGAAAAGTTTCTAGGGGTCATGAAACGTCGATAGATATCGGAAGGAATAATTTCCCGTCAAAAAAATTCAACTAGGTCACGTAATTTTTTAGATATTAAGGAAAACTGATTTTTGAGAAATTGCTATATCTCGAAAATTACTCGGCCGATTAAACTGCACTGGCGCCCAGAAATGCTCCAATGTATTTCCAATTATCCGACAAAATTTCAGATTTTTAGCTCAAGCTTTAGTCATTTTTTCGGGGGGATTTATAAAAATTTTCTGAAAAATCGGCATACACTGTCCGACATACACACATACATTTTCTAAAAACATCATATTTTTACATTTCATGACATTCTACATCATTTCCAAGCAAAATTAAGAGATCGTAAAAATCATCCATTACAAGGGTTCCATTCGGAAGCAAAAAAATTAGATATCCAGAATTTCACTTAAAAAATACTTCCCGGTGACTCAATACAACCATACTTTCATTCAATTTTTGGAATAGTTTCACCATATCACTTCACATTCTGTCCCTGCGACAGATACCGACTTTCTCCAGGGTGTTTAGAAAGAGATATTCGAACCTGTTGGTAAAATGAACTTTCATAAAAAAATGAATTTCTCGAAAACCACCGGACCGATTGCGCCCATCCAGAGTTTAATCCTTTAATATCATGAAAGCTATAATCATACCAAATTTCAACTTGCTATCCTCATTTTTTATTAAATTATTGAGTACACAAGACTGAAAATATGAAAAAAACTGAAAAACGGCAATATTTCTTGACTTTTGTACGAACGGGTAGACATATTTTGATTGATATAGATAGTGCCCACTGAGACAAGTATTTTGAAAAAAAAATTGAAATCCGTCAAATAGTTCATGAGATATTTAAGGAAATACATCTACACAAAAGGTTGAATATCTCAGGAACCGCTTGACCGATTGAGCCCACCCATAATACGAACCTTTGATGTTATGAGAGCTATAAGTGTACAAAATTTCAACTCGCTATCTCTATTTTTTATTGACATATCGTGTAAACGATTTTTGATGATAAAACAGAAAAACGGCGATATCGTAAAATTTAATCCGAACCAATGTAGATATTTTGATTGATCTAGATAGGGCCTATCAAGACGAGTATTTTGAACAAAAAAATTAAAATCCGTCCAGTAGATTTGGAGATATTGAGGAAAAACGAAATTTAAAGAAATTGTTATATCTCAGGAACTACTGGGCCGATCGAGCTGAAACGGTGCATCAAAGTGAAGCTTAATCATAGCTACCAGGAGTCAAAATTTCAGATTTGTATCGACAAATTTCACCGTATTTATATTGAATTTTCTAAAAATTAATTATCAAAATGTCGAATTTTCCAGCACATACATACAGGCATGACCTAAAAACATCGTTTTTTCACGTTTCATAACATTCTAGACAATTTGCAATTAAAAATAGAGAATCGAACAATCGGTCAAATACAAGGCTTCCATTCGGAAGCAAAAACATGCACAAACAAAATTTATAGAAAAACTCTTTATTTATAGATTCTGTCGGAAAATTCCGCAGCTTCTTTTGTGCTCTGTAAATGGGAAAAATCCAATAGAATATAGATGAAACTATGAAAATTCAATAGACAAAAACTAGGGAAAAACAATGAATGGACGTTTTCGAATGGCCCTGAAACTCCGGGGGAGATTTAGATGGCATGTTTAGGGTTTTGTTATAAAGTTCTCTAAGTTTTGTTGAGAGCAGCTACTATGTGTCGTAGGCTATTGAAAATAAGGTCTTGAAGAGGCAGGTTTTCTCTTTTGTCAATATTTATTTTTGACTTCACCGAGGCTCTTGCTACTGACGCCTCATAAGCAACTAGGACAGCTTTAAGTTTTACATTTGATATAAAACTGAAACTAAATAAACGATAATTTCCGGAGTTCTAGATTGTTATTAATATTTATCTGCAGGCTGAATCGCCCGAATGATCTATGTCACTTCCGAATAAAAGCTTTGTAATCGCTCTCAATAGTCAATTTTTCGAAAATACAGTACCCAAGTGACTAAAATAATTTTGAAACAACGTTTTTTATAAGATTATAAGCCTTAAGGTACTTCCTCAGTCAGTTATACCTGGTGAAAATTTCGCAATGTAAGAAAGACACGAAATTTAGATCATATACTGTTGAGCACATTGAAAAACAATTTTCAAAATTTGAAGTATTTTTTCCACGTAACTTTGAGAACTGCCTTGTCAAAAATTATTTTTTTGTTTTTTTTTTCGATTCTTGACGATGAATATCTCAAAAGTTCGTGTGGAAAAATACTTAAAATTTTGGAAATTGTTTTTCAATGTGCTCAACAATATATGATGCAAATTTCGTGTCTTTCTTACATTGTGAAATATTCACCAGGTATAACTAATTTAGGCCCGGTTGCACCAAGTCCTGATAGCTATTCAAACCCCCAGATAAATTTATCCCTGTGTAATTCGTATGGGCTGACTGGCTGTTATCTGGCGGTTTAGTTAACAAATGATGGTGCAACTGAGCCTAAGCAAGTACCTTAACACGACTAATTCTATGCACATCTTCAGATGGTTTTTTAAATTTAAACTTCGGAAGATGTAATTTTTTTGCGGTAAATTGAACTCTTTCCATGTAGATGTACACACGCATGACAAAATTGTATTGGAATTCTATAGGATGTCTATTGGAATTCTATTGAGAAATATCGAGCAAATTTGCTAGGTTTTCTACTAAATTACACAATACATTATCGAACATTACAAATTGAGAAGATGAGCTGACATTTTGTCCAGTTCCATTTCCTCATCGACTTTATTTATTCATTCAACCACACTCATCTCCTCACTGCGTTCATCAGAAAAAATTGCAGTTGAACTAAAAAATGAGTAAACTTTATTGAATAGTGAACAAAAAAGAAAAGCCAAAAGAAATCATGTCTTCGAACTGGGCTGTCAGAGAAATTTGAGAAAGTTTTTCAACCCCATCCGCCCTCCATTGTAGAAAAGAATCGCTATCAATTTTCAAGAGGGACAGGGGTTAACTCACTTGGCGTGGAATTATTAAATACTTTCAATAAAAAATATTTTTTTATCATGTATAACGTGAAAAATTATTCAGCAAATATTTTCAAATCATTCCTTAAATTCTTTTTCAAGTCAAAACACAAAAAATGCCAAAATCAATTCCTTTTTTAACAAATAAATAAATACTATACATAAACCACAATCAAAATCATGCACGCTCATTTCCTAATAAGTGAAAATTTCACTGAAATGCAGGTTTTCTGATTTGATGTGATTGTTACGGGAAACCAGAATGTTTTTTCTCTCGTACTAATTCGTGTGAGGAGAGTACAATCCACTAAAGACCCTCACGCGCTATCATGGAGCAAGATGATGCTGAATTCAGAACTCCTGGCAACATCAACATAGAATATCGTACCATGAGTAACAGTCCTGCTGAGAACCTTCAGCCATCAGTAAGGTTAGATAAACAAATGGAATTGCCAGAGGATCTTTCAACTGTACCATCAAAAACCATTAAGTCAATGTGTAGCATTGAATGTCAAACAGATATTCAGGATATCGAAAATGAACTGTGGTTCAGTTATTTTCTGCGTACTTTACGCTCAAAAGAGGGCTGTAATACAGCAGAAATTCAAGTAAATCTCCAACATATCACTCCAGAGAAACCTTCTCTTCCTGATAGGCAAAAGGAAACGAAAGAAGTCGTGTGTGGTGCTTTATAGTCTGATGCTCCAATGTGCAGAGGCTTCCATGGTTATCAGTCAATTACTTCTGAAGAAGTTCATGATTTATGTGGTATAAGCTTGACGGTTTTTAAATTATTACTGAATTTGCTGCCTGACCTCAGAAGCAGAAGTTTATCCAAACAAAATAAGCTGATGTTATTTCTACTCAAATAAAAACTCGGATTATCGTTCACATGTCTTGGGGTGTTCTTTAATGTACATCGAACAACAACGTCACGGATATTTGACGTCGTTTTGCAATGCTTACCAGTGGCATTATCCTCGTACGTTTATTGGCCTAAGAAAGAAGTGGTCCAGTATAATGTACCAGAAACTTTCGAGGAAAGGATTGGGAATTACCGAGTAATTATCGATTGCACTGAATTCAAAACAGAAACGGCTCATGGTGTGAATGCTCGAGTATTAACGTGGTCTGAATATAAGCATGCTCATACCTTCAAAATGTTACTGGGATGTACACCGAACGGATTCATTAGTTTTAGATCACAATGTTATGGGGGTCGGTCGAGCGATTGTTTCATCACAAATGATTGTGGATTTTTAAATCTACTGGAGCCCAATGACCTTGTCCTGGCAGACAAAGGATTGCCACATATACAAACTGATATTGAGAACAAGAAAGCAATTTCTGTGATGCCACCGTTCCTGACAGAAGAACACTTTTCACCAGAACAAGTCGAGGAAACTTATAAAATCGCGGCTGTTCGTATTCACATTGAAAGATGCATTCAGCGAATTAAACTGTTTTCGATTCTGCGTTTGATACCATCTAAATTATTTCCTCATATCGATGACATACTCACCGTGGTGTGTGCCCTTGTGAATCTTGGGCCACCGTTAATGAATTCAGAAAAACATTAATATAAAAAAATTAGGATTTTTAAGAAACAACAAATTGTACAAAATTTTCGCATTTTATTTTTAAAAGATATCTGTAACATTTCTTTTTACTGCGAAACATGATATATCTCAGTGATATAATCTAAAATAAGTATTTAATTTTTTTCATGACTATTATTATAATTAGTTTGACACTAAATTGAACTATTTCATAAGCTGCATAATACTTTATCTTTGGAATGAGGCAAACGAAAAAGTCTTGTATCGTCGACTATCCATTGCAGAATAAATAAACCTATTAATTTATAAACATGTAACGAAACTTCTACTCATTTTTAAAATCCATAACTGTCCTTTAAGTCATTTTATCATATTTTATATGAGTTTGGTAACAATATTATTATTGAAAGTGAATGAACAGTTTATAAAACTTCGACATCTTAATAACAAAAACCAACAATTATGCAATAGACCAACTCTTACTACCAGTACGCCTAACACACATAATTGATGAGTTCAACTTATCCAATACTCTTTGCAAGTAACTTTGGCAAATAGTAAGTGAAATAAAAATGTTCCAACTTCCGGATCAACTCTTTTAAGAACATTTCATTCCTGAAAATGGTAACGCTCACACTCCCTTTTGGAGAATAAACAAACAGCTCACAAATTTTCAAGTTTGTCACATACAGTGAAGCCTGTATCTGCGTATAATACTGGTGACTTGCTTTTAAACATAAACCTCCATTCTCATCTCTCAACAAATAAGGAACATTTATCTGTCCAGCTTTAACATCAACAATAGGGCTTTCCTTGCACGTATACGGGCATTTAATCTCCATCAGTTGTATTTCAGTGGAATTAAGATTGGTTAGTATACCATCAGGGGAGCAACAAAGCTATGATTGAGATTTCTTTATAATTAAACCAACAGGCAGGAGTTTCCCCTGATCTCCAAGAATTTTTCTAACCCACGAAGCTGCTTCCTTCTCAGTTTTAAGACCGTATTTCGTAGCTTCTGATTCAAATTTTCGATTTTCAATGAATCGAGTCGCCAACCCTTTAAAATCTTTCTTTTTGGTGAAAATGGGATGAGCTTTAGTTGCTGAAATCCTGCATTTACGTTGTTCGAACCATTCTCGTGAGGCAGATTGATCTACAGTTCGGATAGCAATTTTTATCAAATCATCATCTTCATTTATAAACACATTTCTCTCATAAAATGTCCTTTCCTCGTGTATCATCCCACTATCATACTTCTCACTGGTGTAATCCTCACTGGAACGTTGGTTGAGCAGAATATCAGACGCCACAGAAGGAGCTTGACGACATCTGGGCTGCCTTGGATAAAGACTCGCGACTGTACATCCTTTTTTGTATTTTTCTCTTGCTGATGGAATGCCCCAACGTTGAAGACTATCAGTCTTCGTGGCTGAACTGTGATTAGAATTGACGTAATAAATCGTTGCTGCTAGGTGTTTGCACCCACCACCTAGACCTGCAGGACACGAACATACAGCAGACGTGACATTTCGTACACTGTCCAACTGAAATAACAAGGAGGGGAAAACTTTAATTAACTCGTTTGATTTTCTAATGAAATTAAAATAATTACCTGCAACTTGACATCATATTGAGACTTTTTCACAGAGGTTTGAGGGATCACTTTGGCAGTTATAGCCGATACAGTGGAGCCTAGTACTCTTTTTTGGACTTCAATTACATGAGACAGATGACCACCTTCGACGAGATTTTTTCCGTTGGCCTTCGCACTATTCGTCAAGAAATTCTCGTGAATATCGACAAATCCAAATTTTATTATTTTATCCATTTTTTTAAATTTTTCACGAATCTTCCGGCCTGTCAAAGGGTAAATTTCACCGCGATGTTACTCGAAAATGCCAGCAGGGGCAGACCGATCGCCGTCAAACTACCATACCTACAGGTAACGCACGGAGCGTATATGAATACAATTTTATTTCATAAGCCTTCGAAGGGATAACCAACTAAGAGAGCGCCACCTTGAACAAGTGGTATTCCGTTATTTCTCACAATTTATTATTCCATTACTGAATACAATATTTTCTTGCTTTTCAACTTCATTAGCGAATAATTTATTGAATCGTAATATATATCGTATTATTATTTATTTGAATGTATCCACATTCGTTTCATTGGGTCCAGCGTTTAGTAAAACTCGGGAGAAGTTTCGGCGAGCCATTCTCACGTGCAGAGATAATAGGGGAGATTGCTCAGGCTTATGGGAACTGTTCGATCAGAGTTTCATAGCGGTGGCACGCATGAACTAATCGAGAGGCCGTCTCTGTGGGTAAAGAAATTTTCATCTATT
>NW_021681856.1:365-1604 GCF_001412515.2 Diachasma alloeum | reverse complement strand
GGCTCTTCGGAGGGCCTCCCCCAATTGGAAAAGTCATTTCTCCCCCCCTAATTACGATGAAAGAATGAAAGCAATATCGATCGATGGAGAATTATGTTCTAAATAAATGACAGCGGTTTCATTGCTTAATTTCTATTAGGAGAGGAGGAATGAATTTTAAAATCGTGCAGTAACTCCGGACAAGTTCTTCTCATTCAAAAATTAATTTCTCCCCTCCCTAATTGAGACGTAGAAATGAAACTAAAGCCTACCGATCGACCATGGTATTTTTAATAAATGACATCGGTTTCATTTCCTAACCTCCGTTAGGAGCGGAGGAATGAATTTTCAAAAGCGCGGAGAAACCCCGAACGGCTCTCCGACGTCGAGTGAGCTCGGAGGGACTCCCCCGATTTCAAAAATTCATTTCTCCCACCCTAATTGAGATGAAGGATTGAAGCCGATCGATCGAGAATTAAATTCTCAATATATGACAACGGTTTCATTCCTTAATCTCAAGTAGGAGCGGAGGAATGAATTTTCGAATGCGCGGAGAAATCCCGAATGGCTCTCCGGCGTCGAGTGAGTCCGGAGGGGTTCCCCTGATTGGAAGATTCATTTCTCCCCCCCCCCCAATTGCGGAGAGGGAACGGAAGCAACATCTATCGATCGAGAATAATATTCTCAATAAATGACAGTGGTTTCATTTCTTAATCTCTATTAGGAGAGGAGGAATGAATTTTCAAAGCGCGCAGTAACTCCGAACAAGTTCTTCTCATTCAAAAATTAATTTCTCCCCTCCCTAATTGAGATGAAGTAATGAAACCAAAGCTTACCGATTGAGAATTATATTTTTAATAAATGACATCGGTGTCATTTCTTAATCTCAGATAGGAACGGAGGAATGAATTTTCAAAAGCGCGGAGAAACCCCGAACGGCTTACCGACGTCGAGTGAGCCCGGAGGGGCTTTCCCGATTAGAAAATTCATTTCTGCCCCCCTAATGAAGATGAAGGAATGAAACCGATGCCGATCAATAGAGAATTAAATTCTCAATAAATGACGGCGGTTTCATTCCTTAATCTCCTGTAGGAGCGGCGGAATGAATTTTCAAAAGCGCGGAGAAACCCCGAAAGGATCTCCCACTAGTCCAATGAACGTCGGTCTAACATACGAATGTTTGCGATAAAGGTTCCATTTTTTATGCAATTTGTGATTTGGGCGTATGAAACTAATGGCGGATATTTAAGGTTCCCCAAG
>NW_021681856.1:0-162 GCF_001412515.2 Diachasma alloeum | reverse complement strand
TTTTTTTTTTCAATAGCTTGTTTATTTATTCAGAGCGAATCTAATATATGTTGCTATTTATATCTTGACATTGAATCAATTAATTTCTTTTTTTTTCCATATTTTTTATTAGGAAATTGACCACAAATTTTGTCTTGATCGTACCCGCGAATCTCCTATGGA
>NW_021681855.1:1399-1669 GCF_001412515.2 Diachasma alloeum | reverse complement strand
CAGGGCAGGTTTTTCCCTCGAATGAGATTTTCCCTCCCTTCGGCAAATGAGGTACAGGGGGTTCAGGGGGGTGGGAAGGGAACAACTCGTAAAGACACGAAAGGGTATACGAGAAGAAAGAAATTTGAAATTTAACAATAAAAACTGCCATCAAACTCATGGGCCAGTAAGAAAAATCATTGTTTCGCGGCGCACGGTGACTTTTCACTATTCGCCCGCGAATTAAAAATTCGCTTCTGCCCTCCTAATTGAGATTAAGGGATGAAAAAA
>NW_021681855.1:1085-1292 GCF_001412515.2 Diachasma alloeum | reverse complement strand
TCTCCGTCGCACGGCCGTTTTTTCATCTCTTAATCTCAATTCGGAGGGGAGAGGTGACTTTTTAATTACCGGGCGACTGGTGAAAAGTCAATGTGCGTTGCGAAAGAATTATTTTTCTTACTGGCCCCTCAGTTTCATGGCAGTTTATATTTTTTGTTGCAAAGTTTAAGGGATGAAAGAGGGTTAATTAATGGAGAATTTAATTCT
>NW_021681855.1:0-849 GCF_001412515.2 Diachasma alloeum | reverse complement strand
GTTACAGAGATTAAGGGATGAAAGAGTGTTTATTGATGGGGAATTTAATTCGCCCTCGAACTGCCGTTTTTTCATTCCTTAATCGCAATTAGGAGGGGAGAGGTGAATTTTTAATTACCGGGAGTCACTGTGCGCCGCGAAACTATTATTTTTCTCACTGGCCCATGACTTTCATGGCAGTTTATATTTTTTTGTTACAGAGATTAAGGGATGAAAGAGGGTTAATTGATGGGGAATTTAATTCTCCGTCGAACTGCCATTTTTTCATCCCTTAATCTCAATTAGGAGGGGAGAGGTGAATTTTTATTTACCGGGAGTCACTGTGCGCCGCGAAACTATTATTTTTCTCACTGGCCCATGACTTTCATGGCAGTTTTTATTTTTTTGTTACAGAGGTTAAGGGATGAAAGAGAGTTAATTGATGGGGAATTTAATTCTCCGTCGAATTGCCCTTTTTTCATCCCTTAATCTCAATTAGGAGGGGAGAGCTGAATTTTTTATTCGCAGGCGAATACTGAAAAGTCGGTGTGCGCTGCCAAAGAATCATTTTTCTTACTGGCCCCTGAGTTTCATGGGAGTTAATATTTTTTGTTACAAAGTTTAAGGGATGAAAGAGGGTTAATTAATGGAGAATTTCATTCTCCGTCGAGCTGTCTTCTTTTCATCCCTTAATCTCAATTAGGAGGGGAGAAGTAAATTTTTAATTACCGAAACTATTATTTTTCTCACTGGCCCATGACTTTCATGGCAGTTTTTATTTTTTTCTTACACAGATTAAGGGATGAAAGAGGGTTTATTGGTGGGGAATTGAATTCTCCGTCGAACTGCCGTTTTTTCATCCCTTAATCT
>NW_021681854.1:3146-7989 GCF_001412515.2 Diachasma alloeum | reverse complement strand
AGAGAGAGAGAGAGAGAGAGAGAGAGAGAGAGAGAGAGACAGAGAGACTTACCATGTAAGCCTCGTACTCTGTATCTGGCAGGCAGCGCTCCGCTCTGGCATGAAGGGCTCTGATATCTTCTGAAGATATCTTCGCCATCAAGAATCTCGCCCTCCTCGTCCTCCCAACGCAGCCACTGGTTGGCTACTCTGAGGTAGTCCCTCTCCATTCTAGTCGACTGCATCTGAAAAAAAAAGATTTTAAAAACAATGAAAATTTTTTTTATTGAAAAAAACGCGAGTTATAATTTTTTTTTAATGGAAAAACGCGAGCAAGAATTTTTTTTAACGAAAGGAAAATCTAACACGAAAGAAGTTTTCACGACAGACAACGCGAGCAAAAAATTTTGACGAAAACCGAAAAAAAAAACAGACGAAAATCGAAAAAAATAAACGAAAACCGAACACTAAAAAAAGATCACTAAAAAACACCAAATACTAAAACACGGTAAAACGAAAAAAACACTGAAAATATAAATAAATAAAAACTTACAATACCGGTGATTACCACCCGGTAGACATCCTCCTGGCCGATCACTGGAGCCACCATTTTTATAATAAAAAAACACGAAAAACACAAAAAAACACAAAAACACAAAATAATCCTGAGGATCGAAGGTGAGGTTGTATATGTTTCGAGAGACCTCGCAGCTTATATAGCTGCAGAAGTCCTCCCACCATCTGCCCCCTGAAACCCTTTGGACAGTGAGAAGGAAAAAGACGTTCAAGGGAAGACAACGGGAGAAAAACAAGGAAAGATTCAAAATTCCCCTCAATCCCTCTGGACAGTGAGGAGGAAAAATACGTTCAAGGGCAGGAAACAGGAACAAGACGAGGAAGGAGAGAGTGAAACTTCCCCTGACTTCCAGGGGCAGGAAGATGGCAAGGCGTAGGAGCGGGAATATTGAAGGTTACGTTAAATGAAAGCTGAAACGCATTTTTAATGCTGAAATATATTTACCGTTTATTCAATGTTTCAAAAAAATGTCACAAAATGATGCATAATTATCAACAATATGAATAAATTTTCAGTCAGAGAACATACTCGGGGATAACATATCAAAATCGGGAGACTGACGGGCCAATCGGTCCTGATTGTCGATCTGCTCCAATTCTTTATCAATCTCGTCAAGATCCTGCTGACGCTGTGTTGACATATCTTGAATGCGGTGTACTTCTTCTTGCATGAGTTCATTTTCTTCCTCGCGCTCCCGATTTTCCAGAGCTGCAGCAATCTCTGCTAATTCGACCTGAATTTCCTCAATACTCTTTCGAGGCTCTTGGCACTCTAGAACAAGAAAAAAAATCAAATTCAATTAATATACACAAAACTCCGAACAAATTAATGTGAATATATCTCAAATATTTACCTTCAGGGCTTGGAGATATCTCCCCTTGATGATCGAGCACAAAATCGATTACTGATGGAGTCTTTGGAGTCATTCGGATTACTTCAATAGGGTCCAAAGTTTCCCAAATGCGATTAGCAGTTTCTGGACTTGCTGGGATGACCTCCATTGGCTGTATCATTTTTGGAGTCTGAGACATAAGATCAATGGTCTCCGGGGTCTCTGGGATGATTTCCATCGATGATTGTGATTCTGACACGATCTCAGGGCTCTCGGGGATGATTTCCAGCGATGATTGTGACTCTGACACGATCTGAGGGCTCTCGGGGATGATTTCCATCGATGATTGTGACTCTAACACGACCTCCGGGCTCTCGGGGGTGATTTCTGTCGATGTATGGTCCTCAGAGCGATTTTTTTCAAACCCACGAGCCCTGAATTGCCTCTGTTTTTCCTTGGCCAATTGCCTCCTTCTTTCCCGAGCGTTGAATTCAGCCTTCTTCTTTTCAGCGATTTTTAAGCGGTTTTCACAAGCCCTGAATTGCCTCTGTTTTTCCTTGGCCAATTGCCTCCTTCTTTCCCGAGCGTTGAATTCGGCCTTCTTCTTTTCAGCGATTTTTAAGCGATTTTCACGAGCACGTGCTTTTTCTTACTTCTTTTCATCAGTATCCTTTTTTTTTCCTTCTGCTGTTGCTGCTTTTCCACCACATTTTTATTTTCAAGGGGCACATTTTCATCACACACTTGATTGAAAATATCAAGATCGTCTTCCAGCATATTCATCTAGAAGTTTTTATCCTCCGTGCTCACTTGAATAATATCACTTTTTTTATTCGTATCGACAATTTTGGAATCACTTTGAGCGCTATGGGGTGATTTATTGCTCAACCGTCCTCCCAAGTTTTTCTTCTTTTCAGACACTTGGGTGCCAGGGCCAATGTTTATGGCAGGTCCGGGGTTGGAGGCTTCACGTTGCTGGAGTTTCACTTTTTTAGCATTTTTTCAATCTTTTTGTATTCTTCACTATTATTTTCCACTATCCGATCACTCACTATTTTTATTCCGTTTTGATTTTTCATGTTCACAGAATATCGAGGTACTTTTCGTTTAAAACTTCCAGGCTTATAACCTGTTGGGCGCACTAAACTTCAAAGCGCATCTCCCCCTGTTTTTGGGAGATGGGCTCACTTGACTTGATGTCATTTTGCCGGAAACGCAAATGTAGTCAAAACACCCTCGTAAGGCTCTTTTATGCAACACTCGTTAGGAGGAGGAGCTACGAGTTTTCCATATTTTGGAAAATCTAACCTTGGTAGGGAGTCCTAAATATCCTATGAGAAATAAGCCTCTAGTTTTTCTGTTTCAGCCCACTTCATTTGCATTTGCTGTCTATTGTAAAGAAAGACCAGTAATTGGTCGTTTTTGATTATAGATCAGTGTCTCCTCCCCCGCAGAGAAATAGTATTCTTCGCTGCAGTCCCTATAGAATTGAGGCCAGGGAAATTTTTCGCCCACTCTCGCTTTATATAATCTCCTGTTTTCCATACCACTGAAATACCGTATCCCTGATTTCCACATTTTGCATAATAACACATCACTATTAAACAGGATTACCCTTTTCACCAAATGCAAAGTCTTATAATTTTTCGCGTATTTTCTATCGTTTAATAAACTAGCGATGGCGATGCTTCTCTGCGATGGGGGATTATACATTATTCGGAAACTCTCTTCTATCTCCTCGTTGGATTCAGCCGGTTCTTTGTTGTAGCATACTTGGAAAATGGTATACATATCCATTCCATTCTCGTCTTGACCACATAATCTATCCTTTCGATACTTGATATGTATTTTACTCTCTTCTCTTGTACTTTTGTCTTGGCAGCAACATTCATCACCTGCTTGGAAATCATTTACTTGACATTCTAGTTCTTTTTTCGCCACGATCATTCGTTTTTTCGGCGGTATGTACTTTTCATCTTCCGTATTTATCAACATATGCACGTATGCGTTTCTGACGAAATCTAGGCTTTCGTTTTTCCTTGTAATTCTCACTTGGTGACCGATCTGCGAGATATTTATCGAACAGTTCGACGTCGTGATCTCTCCAAATTTTATTCATTTTTACTGTCCTAAATATATTTTCACGAATGACTGCCAAAAAATAAATCCAAGTCACTCGTAGTTAAAAAAATCACAGCGGCGGGGCAATATGATAGGGGTGGGGGGTAGCATGATAGAGGTGGGGGTAATATACATCATATGAAATCCATGGCAGGGGGGGGTCATGTGTGACGCCGACGTCGCAGCTCTCCCTACGGTGGGGGTAATGTGTTGTGTGCATAGGCCTGTTATGTGTATGGTGGGGGAAATTAAGTGTGCCCCACTATCATACCTAATGCTATAAAACGCGGCTGCTCGCGGTGTATTTCATCCAGTCGATCCGATTTCGCTCATCAGTTTTTAAACATGGAAAATATCAACGAAAAAGAGTGCAGTGGTGCCGAACAGCAGGTGGTGCTGTCGCAAGTTATACCTCTCAATAAGTCAGAGACGAAACAAATTCGTGTTGGTTTGCAAGTTACCTGTCTCGGACAATTTGTTCCTGTGGTGCAGTTTATGACCGTACGCCCCAACTGTGTCATGCTGTCAATGTCGCGGGAAGAATGGGGCCTTCTGTACAAAGATCTGAATGCCATTACGGACTACTTTGATCCTGATAAGTTTCACCCAAAAGCCGTCCACAATGTACCTGCTAAGCAATTTGGGGATGTCAAAGTGAGATTCCATCGCAGCTACGATAACCCCTGCGTTGCTTTTGTACGTGCTGATGTAAGGCAACCCCTCATTATGATGAGCCCGAGCATTACAACATTAAAAAACAAAGCGGCATGGATCGATCAGTGGTTAAAATTTTTGGACTCATTGCCTCTCAAACAATACAAGGAGTCTCTGGTGCGGGCGATCACAAGTGTTGCCATGCATTATATGGAATACAACAGGATGCCAGCCACTGAAGAACTCCACTATCGCATACGCAGCAATTTCGAGGAGATTTACCTTCTGGCCAGGGATGACCTCCGTCGTACAATACCTCAGCAGAACGAGGGATATTTGTATCAATTATTTGGTGAAATGTTTCATTTTTGCTTCGATGAGTTGGATGGTTTTGCGGGAGGGGCGTACCGAATGCCCATATACTAACGACTATATGATAATAATAATAATATTTTGTGATGGTAAATAATTTTAATTTGGAACGAAAAAAATACCATTTGTAAGCCTAAAAATGTATTTCATCATTTTACATGAATTAAACAAAAAGTAATTCGTAAACCTTGTATTATTCATTTACGAAAAACCTTGACATTTTTTCAGCTACGTAGAAGTTTCTAGAAAAATATATTCGGCTCCATATCAGCTCGAAAAATTCACCGTCCTCAAAATAAAAGAGAGAG
>NW_021681854.1:928-3069 GCF_001412515.2 Diachasma alloeum | reverse complement strand
AAAAATTCACCCTCCTCAAAATAAAAGAGAGAGCGAGAGAGAGAGAGAGAGAGAGAGAGAGAGAGAGAGAACGTATTGCCCGCTCTTTGCGTCATTCATGGTTGCAATCCTTTGTTATCCCTTTAAAAAAAAAATTCAAAAGCGTAATGTCTCTCCGGAGTCTCAAGGACAGTGGCTCCAATGTCCTGGAGAGCGACATCCGGACCCTTGCCGACGCCGTCCTCCACGGTTGGACCATCAGCAGAGAGTCCGACTCCCGACACCCGTCCGATATATACTGTCCGACAGTTTTTCTATTTACCCGCCAGCCCTTTTCCACCAACTTTTCACCCGCCACCCCTTTTCCACCCACCACCCACTTTCCACCCGCCACTCATTTTCTATTTGGCGGCCATTTTCCACCCACTACCCACTTCCTGTGACCCTCGGACCCCAACGTTGAGGCCCTGCACCCCAGGGGGCCCCCCAGCGCGCCGACGGCCGCTTCAAAGGCATGCCGCAGAGGGGTGGAGGGGGGACGTGCACGTGCACTTCCCGGAAAAAGGGGCGAGGGAGCGTGGAAAATTCGCCAATAATGCCCTCTTACTACTTATACTATTGTTTGTTTTTCAGAGAGGAGATCGGCGGGAGGGTGGTATGGGCCCACACACCCCCAGAACTCAGTCGTTCCTGACTCTGAGGTGCGAGGCCAGACGGATGGAGGCCGAGAGCGAGCAAGCTCGGCTTTTACGACGTGGATTTTCCTGAGACCTCCACATCCTCTTCGGGGATGCCCCTCGCCTACCGGACCACAGCGCGGACAACTGGGACCTCGAGGAGTGGGAGTGAGGCACGCAGCCGCCGGGAGGGGACAATAATAATATAATGTATTTTCTTCTTTAAAAAAATATATTTTTAGTATTAAGTTTTAGATTTTTTAGATTGAAGAAAGAAAGGTATATTTTAGAATTAAGGTTTCGAATTAAAAAAAAATGCATTATATATTCCTCTTCTTCATTTCAAACATAAAATCGCTCCAAAAATTTACTTCCCTTTAAATTTAAGTAACTAGCAAAAAAAAATGTTCACGTTTGTTTTTTCATGAAAAAAAATTCATTAAAAAAAAAATTACATTAAGAAACTTACTTTTAAAAACTTACATCGAATTATCATCTAAAAGAATATGAAATTCGCTTCAATCTAAAGAACGAGATTGAAAACTTACATCTAGCTTATATTTACGAAAAAAAACTTACTTCTGGTGTTAAAACTTGAATTTAGCTTACTTCTACAAAAAAATTACCCTAATCCTTCATCTAATCCCTATACACTAGCTTAAAAAATCGAAAGTATCTTTCATTCGTTTTAGTTTTATAATCGTCAGGTTCAATCACGCGTCGTTTTGTCTGATATCCGTAAGGGAGGCTTGCAGCGCCATTATCAAGCTTTCATTTTAGGCCCGTTGCGCGGATAATCTCGAGTTTCGTGATGACGTCATGGTACATTGTCCGTCACATACGCTTGTAGTTGATCTGGTAAGGCTCTACCTTATCGACAACGAGGGCACGAATCGAGACGTAATGAATCTGTTTACGCGTCTCGTAATTAGAACAGAATAGAATAGAATATGCGCGGCTGGTCACTTAAAGGGCCCAGAGTCACCTAAATCATACGATCTTTTGTAACTTCCGCCTTAGTTTCGGTCAGTCACGCAGCTCCAGCCCTGTGTTTCTCACTAGGCTAATAAGGCTGGTGACAGCCGCTTGTTGTAAGTCCTCTGGTTCCAGGAACACCTGGCCCCAGATTTTATAGCGACGGAGTGCTAATAGGGGGCATTCACATAAAATGTGGATGACGCCCTCCTTATCGCCTCCGCACAGTCTGCAGTCTTCTTGTTCTGCAAGTTTCATCTTGAACAGATGAGCTCTGAGAGCTATATGACCCGTGAGGAGCCCTACTGCTACCCTCCGATCCCCTCTGTGCAACTCCAGAAGCTTTTTGGTTCTAACTCTTAGTTGCCCCCTCATAAGCAGTTTCGCTTGTCTGCAGGTCGCAACTTTCTCCGAACGCCTGACATGATCTCGCTGGAAATGTTCTTTAATAAAAGTTTTTCCCACTGCGAAGGGCATGCCAAGCAGGCCGTGTGAGGGCACCCTTTCTGT
>NW_021681854.1:0-678 GCF_001412515.2 Diachasma alloeum | reverse complement strand
TCTCTAGTGGGTTTTCCCAGGGCGTGAATCGCCGCCTGGCTGTCACTGCAGATGAATCTTTTCATCTTTTTTGTGTCTCTCGCGTTCAGATACTCTGTGCACACTTAAGTATGCCCAGCATGTCTGCTTGAAAGACGGTTGAATGGTGGCCCAGTGGAAAACTCTCTCCGAAGCCATCTTTCAGACGGTAGATGCCTGCCCCAAAACTTTCATTGAAGCCAGAGCCGTCCGTAAACCAGTAGTCCTCTCTTGGTCCTGGTTTACGTTTCGAGTCTAGCCACTCCTGTCTGGGTGGTATACTCGTTCTGAAAGTTTTCCTGATCTGATACTTCCTAGGAATTCTATCCGTCTTACCTATGAAGGGTCGATCATTGATTAGACTAAGCCTTGTATGGCCTTGGCCCGTCATCTTCCATTCTTGTTGACACCTTAGTCTATATGCAGTTGTGGTAGCACAACTGACAATCCTAAGGTCGAAGGGTGGGATACTGAGTGCTATTTCTAGCGCCTCAGTAGGTGTCGATTTCATGGCTCCTGTTGCAGCCCTCAGGAAAGTTCCCTGTGGGCTTCTCAGCAGGTTCCTTGTTTCCAGCTTACCCACCCTCGGCCACCAGACGACCGCAGCGTATAACAGTCTTGGAAGTAGAACCATTTGGTAGAGCCAGAGCATCATTTTAG
>NW_021681853.1:5365-5642 GCF_001412515.2 Diachasma alloeum | reverse complement strand
AAGGGATGAAATTTATGCCATCGTGTTGAGCATTTAATACTCAATAAGTAACACAAATTTTATCCCGTAGGGCCAGTTAGGGAGGGAGGAGTGAACTTTTGAAAGAGCGAAGAGATTGAAAAAAAAATTTTTTTTCAAATGAATTCTCCAAAGTGCGAAGATTGAAAAAAAAATTTTTTTTCCCATTCAAAAATTCATTCCTCCGACCCTAAGTGCGACTAAGGGATGAAATTTATGCCAACGTGTTGAGCATTTTATACTCAATACGTGATACAAA
>NW_021681853.1:377-5282 GCF_001412515.2 Diachasma alloeum | reverse complement strand
GATGAAATTTGTGCCAACGTGTTGAGCATTTAATACTCAATACGTGACACAAATTTCATCCCTTAGCACCTGTTAGGGAGGGAAGAGTGAATTTTTGAAAAAACGAAAAGATTGAAAACAAAAATTTTTTTTAAATGAATTCTCCAAAGTGCGGAGATAAAAAAAAATTTTTTTTTTTCAATTCAAAAATTCATTCCTCCGACCTTAACTGCGACTAAGGGATGAAATTTGTGTCACGTATTGAGTATTAAATGCTCAACACGTTGGCGGAAATTTCATCCCTTAGCGCCTGTTAGGGAGGGAAGAGTGAATTTTTGAAAAAACGAAAAGATTGAAAAAAAAAATTTTTTTTTTTCAATTCAAAAATTCATTCCTCCGACCCTAACTGCGACTAAGGGATGAAATTTGTGTCACGTATTGAGTATTAAATGCTCAACACGTTGGCGGAAATTTCATCCCTTAGCGCCTGTTAGGGAGGGAGGAGTAAATTTTTGAAAGAGCGAAGAGATTGTAAAAAAATTTTTTTTTCAAATGTATTTTTTCCAAAGTGCGGAGATTGAAAAAAATTTTTTTTTCCATTCAATAATTCATTCCTTTGACCCTAACTGCGACTAAGGGATGAAGTTTGTGACAACGTGTTGAGCATTTAATACTCAATGAGTGACACAAATTTCATCCCTTAGCGCTTAATATGGAGGGAGGAGTGAATATCTAAAAGCGCGAAGAAATAGGAAAAAAAAAATTTTTTTCAATTCAAAAATTCATACCTCCGACCCTAATTGCGATAAAGGGATGAAATATATGCCACCGTGTTGAGCATTTAATACGCAATAAGTGACACAAAGTTTATCCCTTAGGGCCAGTTAGGGAGGGAGGAGTGAATTTTTTAAGGTGCGAAGAGATTGAAAAAAAAATTTCAATTCAAAAATTCATTCCTCCCACCCTAACTGCGACTAAGGGATGAAATTTGTGCCAACGCGTTGAGCATTTAATATTCAATAAGTGACAGAAATGTTATCCCTTAGGGCCAGTTAGGGAGGGAGGAGTGAATTTTTTAAAGTGCGAAGAGATGGATAAAAAAAAATTCAATTCAAAAATTCATTCCTCCCACCCTAACTGCGACTAAGGGATGTAATTTGGGCCAACGTGTTGAGCATTTAATACTCAATACGTGACACAAATTTCATCCCTTAGCACCTGTTAGGGAGGGAGGAGTGAATTTTTGAAAGAGCGAAGAGATTGAAAAAAAAATTTTTTTTCAAATGAATTCTCCAAAGTGCGGAGATTGAAAAAAAATTTTTTTTTTCAATTCAAAAATTCATTCCTCCGACCCTAACTGCGACTAAGGGATGAAATTTGTGCCAACGTGTTGAGCATTTAATACTCAATAAGTGACACAAATTTTATCCCTTAGGGCCAGTTAGGGAGGGAGGAGTGAATTTTTTAAAGTGCGAAGAGATGGATAAAAAAAAATTCAATTCAAAAATTCATTCCTCCCACCCTAACTGCGACTAAGGGATGTAATTTGGGCCAACGTGTTGAGCATTTAATACTCAATACGTGACACAAATACCATCCCTTAGCACCTGTTAGGGAGGGAAGAGTTAATTTTTGAAACAGCGAAGAGATTGANCCAACTGCTGCTGCGTCAGATTAGCTACTGCTCCATGCAGGCGGGCCACCAAATCTTCCGGATCGTTGACTACCTGCGCATAAATTTTTTCTTTGAGAGTTCCCCAAAGAAAAAAATCTAGGGGCGTCAAATCTGGTGATCTGTGGGAGAAATAGTAATTTGATTTTAAACAGCGCACAATTATTGGAAGATTAGAGATACTCCTCACTTACCGAGGAGGCCAACGAACTGGTCCAGCTCTCCCGATCTATCTCTCTGGAAACCATTGGTTCAGCATTCCGGTGACTGCTCTGGTGTGATGAACAGGAGCACCATCTTGCTGAAACCACACACCTCTGTTTCCTGGGCCATCTCCGAGCAATTCCGGTAAGGTTTCTTCTAGAAACATCAGATAGTTCTCCCCGTGAAAAAAAAATCTGGAAGGACGATCTTTCAATTGAAAGAAAAAAATTTTGATTATCTTTGTCATGATAAATAATCGAAACTTACATTGAGGGGATCAGGAGCTAATCGAATGTGCACCACATCATTCAAAATTGCACCCCACACATTCAGCCTTTGCCACTGGTGCTGGAAAGAATGAGCCCTGGCAAGGTTGGGATTCTCTAATGCCCAATGGTGATAATTGTGCATGTTGAAAATTCCCTGCCTTGTGAAACAGGACTCATCTGTCCAACACACATTGAACAGAAAATGAGCATCGCGTCGATTATTGTCGAGGACAAATCGACAATCCTCGATGCGTGCCTCAAGATCTCCCGGCATCAGCTCCTGTGTAGGGCACAAATGGTAAGGGTGGAAGCCTTTTTCCTTGATGGTACGGAACACCTTGCTACTATTCGTATTAAGGTGTCCGGCAATCCTCCTTACACTTGCCGTGGGGTCGTCCTCGATTTCGTTGAAGACAGCCTCTTCCAGGTCATCTTGAGCACGCACGATAGGACGTCCTTCGCCACGGCAAGGAAGGAGATAACCAGTTTCTGCCATCCGCTCATGAAGGAGAGGAAACACCCGATGATCGGGTGCCCGACGATCAGGGTATCTCTCCCTGTACCTCTCCGCTGCTCGTCGGGCAACTCCACCACACTCACTATACACTAAATGCATATCGCGATATTCGCGAGCAGTGAACGCCATTGGCACGATAAAAACTACGAACGGAATCATGAGGCAAAATGATCGGAATGGAAACTGGGCTTCCCTCAAAAACAATACACGATCGTCAGTTGATGTTGTCATGAACGGCGGAGGGGGAAAAAAGAGATCAAACAATTGACGACGCCTTGTCTATGAGCAAAAGAGTGTGGGTAAATGAAAGACGATAAAATTTGAGAAAAACACCAATAATCTCTGCAAAAGGCTTAATTATTTTCTTTCTTTACAGGTAATCGATTTGACAGGAAATTATTGAATATTAAATGCCCTGGAGGGCGACCACGTGCTTTCAAAAAGTGACTCCTCCATCCCCAAAAGGCGCAAAGGGATGAAACTCATGTCATTGAATTGAGCATTTAATACTCAATAAGTGACACAAGTTTCATTCCTTAGCTATAATTAGGGGGGGGTGGGATGAATTTTCAAACGAGACACGCTTTCCCCGCGCCTCTCGTCAACGGAGTTCACTGGAGGGCGACCACGCGCTTTCAAAAATTGACTCCTCCCTCCCTAATAGGTGCTGAGGGATGAAATTTGTGTCACTCATTGAGAATTAAATGCTCAACACGTTGGGACAAATTTCATCCCTTAGTCGCAGTTAGGGTGGGAGGAATGAATTTTTGAATTGAATTTTTTTTTTTATCCATCTCTTCGCACTTTAAAAAATTCACTCCTCCCTCCCTAACAGGCCCTAAGGGATAAAATTTGTGTCACTTATTGAGTATTAAATGCTCAACACGTGGGCATAAATTTCATCCCTTAGTCGCAGTTAGGGTCGGAGGAATGAATTTTTGAATTGAAAACAAAATTTTTTTCCAATCTCTTCGCACATTCGAAAATTCACCCCTCCATCACCGAAAGGCAATAAAGGATGAAACCCGTGTCATTGAATTGNTCTCCCTGTACCTCTCCGCTGCTCGTCGGGCAACTCCACCACACTCACTATACACTAAATGCATATCGCGATATTCGCGAGCAGTGAACGCCATTGGCACGATAAAAACTACGAACGGAATCATGAGGCAAAATGATCGGAATGGAAACTGGGCTTCCCTCAAAAACAATACACGATCGTCAGTTGATGTTGTCATGAACGGCGGAGGGGGAAAAAAGAGATCAAACAATTGACGACGCCTTGTCTATGAGCAAAAGAGTGTGGGTAAATGAAAGACGATAAAATTTGAGAAAAACACCAATAATCTCTGCAAAAGGCTTAATTATTTTCTTTCTTTACAGGTAATCGATTTGACAGGAAATTATTGAATATTAAATGCCCTGGAGGGCGACCACGTGCTTTCAAAAAGTGACTCCTCCATCCCCAAAAGGCGCAAAGGGATGAAACTCATGTCATTGAATTGAGCATTTAATACTCAATAAGTGACACAAGTTTCATTCCTTAGCTATAATTAGGGGGGGGTGGGATGAATTTTCAAACGAGACACGCTTTCCCCGCGCCTCTCGTCAACGGAGTTCACTGGAGGGCGACCACGCGCTTTCAAAAATTGACTCCTCCCTCCCTAATAGGTGCTGAGGGATGAAATTTGTGTCACTCATTGAGAATTAAATGCTCAACACGTTGGGACAAATTTCATCCCTTAGTCGCAGTTAGGGTGGGAGGAATGAATTTTTGAATTGAATTTTTTTTTTTATCCATCTCTTCGCACTTTAAAAAATTCACTCCTCCCTCCCTAACAGGCCCTAAGGGATAAAATTTGTGTCACTTATTGAGTATTAAATGCTCAACACGTGGGCATAAATTTCATCCCTTAGTCGCAGTTAGGGTCGGAGGAATGAATTTTTGAATTGAAAACAAAATTTTTTTCCAATCTCTTCGCACATTCGAAAATTCACCCCTCCATCACCAAAAGGCGCTAAAGGATGAAACCCGTGTCATTGAATTAAGCATATAATACTCAATAAGTGACACAAGTTTCATTCCTTAGCTATAATTCGAGGGGGAGGGATGAATTTTCAACCCAGACGGGCGTTGTCCGCGCCACTCGACGCTGTAACCGATGGAAAGACCATCGGTTGATCGTCCTTTCATTGCGTGTGTAGGGGGGATTACGTTCCCCCATTCATTCGCCCCTCGAGAGGTGAGAGAGGAGAGAGGAGAG
>NW_021681853.1:0-246 GCF_001412515.2 Diachasma alloeum | reverse complement strand
AGCATATAATACTCAATAAGTGACACAAGTTTCATTCCTTAGCTATAATTCGAGGGGGAGGGATGAATTTTCAACCCAGACGGGCGTTCCGCGCGCCACTCGACGCTGTAACCGATGGAAAGACCATCGGTTGATCGTCCTTTCATTGCGTGTGTAGGGGGAATTACGTTCCCCCATTCATTCTCCGCTCGAGTGGTGTGAGGTGAGAGAGGAGAGAGGAGAGAGGAGAGAGGAGAGAGGAGAGTG
>NW_021681852.1:0-1986 GCF_001412515.2 Diachasma alloeum | reverse complement strand
AGAATTTAGAGAGAAAAAATTTCCGCTTCACCCAGCCGGGAATCGACCCGAATTTTACTATCATTATATTTTACTGAAAATAATTATTATTATTTCAAATAATTTTTTTTCAGTTTTATAACTATAACATTTTAGTATTATTATTATCATTATTATTCTTATTATTACAGGTGTCTATATACACTACTGTATATCGCCACCGTCTTTCTAACGGCAAATATTATTAAAAACTATCATTATATTTTACTGAAAAGAATTATTATTATTTCAAACCTAAATTCAATTCAAATAGAATTGAAATTTAGAGAGAGAAAATTCCGATTCGCCCAGCCGGGATTCGAACCCGGGTCTCCCAGTTATGCGCCAGGCACTCTTACCGACTAAGCTACCGGGAACCACGGAAGTTCAGTTTTATCATTTCATAAGCAAATTCTGTCATTATTTAGGGTGCTTTATACTGATTAGATTGTTTCCAAGTTACATACCAAATATCAAAATTCATACTTACCTACTAAATTTAGAGAAGGACGATGGTTCACAACTTCTTTCTATCACCAGAAACATTTCGTGAAAAAAGTTGACGATGTTCTTCCCACTTTTTTCTTCTGGATGCAAATTTGAACAGATGAGAAATCGTGAAATTCCATTTCTTAAAATAAAACTTATGATTTATTTTTTATAAATGATTGAGTAATTACTACACTCATCCTCTTGATTATGCGGAAGATGATGCCAAAATAGTGAGAGTGGCTCATCTCCGCAATTGTAAAATATCACAAAAATTTCAAGGAACTTCGTAGAAAGTAGAAAACAAAATTTACGTAATTGCCATTTTGCAAAGTTCTGCTGTTTATTTTGGCTTATGACTGATAAATAAAAAATAACTTGTAGGAAGATGATTAAATAAATGTTTTCTGTTTCTCCAACATCCCTCGAAATATTTTGGATAGTGGGTGAGTAGCTCCTATTTCACGGATCGACAAAATGAAAAAATGACTATTATCGCTTTACAAAATTTAACCATAAACAGTATATGAACCTTTGCAATAAGTTGGAAAATTCGAAGAACAAATAGGATTAGATTAGATTAGATAGGAGTCCTAGAATTCAAATAGAATTGAAATTTAGAGAGAAAAAATTCCGATTCGCCCAGCCGGGCTTCGAACCCGGGTCTCCCAGTTACGCGCCGGCCACTCTCCAAATAGAATTGAAATTTAGAGAGAAAAAATTCCGATTCGCCCAGCCGGGATTGGAACCCGGGTCTCTCAGTTACGCGCCGGGCACTCTTACCGACTAAGCTACCGGGAACCACGGAAATTCTCACTCCAAATTCAACTCAGCACGCCGCCTAACCACCTTTAGGCATTAAATAAATTCAAATAGAATTGAAATTTAGAGAGAAAAAATTCCGATTCGCCCAGCCGGGATTCGAACCCGGGTCTCCCAGTTACGCGCCGGGTTCTGGAGAGAAGGGAGGATTTTTTGGAATAGCAATTTCTAATCCGAGTGACTTCTGTATAATGAAAATGTGGGTATCGTTTCCATTGTCATTCGAACGACTGTTTTACACACAAAAAATTATAATATTGTTTATAACCCTTTAAATGAACAATATACAATGAGTCCCATGATAAAATCAATTAACAAACGNATGAGTCCCATGATAAAATCAATTAACAAACGGCGGTCATTGGACAATCTGATTCTTGTCTGTGCAATTCCTTTTGCCTTTGTTGAATATAATTTATGGGGTTGGATAATCGATATATACATGACATTGAAATTGGAATAGTCATAATAATAATAATAATAATAATAATAATAATAATAATAATAATAATAATAATAATAATAATAAAAATCAGGCCCGGTCGCGCGCTTCTTCTTTAGGGTATGACCCTACCGGTCATACCCTAAAGAGGGAGGGGTTGGTAGCATAGGGGTTGGTGGAATTGGATGTGACCCATTACGGGTCGCACCAATAAC
>NW_021681851.1:71334-202457 GCF_001412515.2 Diachasma alloeum | reverse complement strand
TGAATTAAATTAATTTTTTTTGGCACTTTCGTTTTTCGCGATTATCTCATGTATAATGAGAGATAGAGCCTTAAAACCTATTCCATTCGATTCCTGAGGAAATTTGGGTTCCGTATAGGCAGATGGACGGCTCAGAATTGCGTTTTTCCACTTCCTACACCCTATACAAGATGAATTAAATTAATTTTTTTTTGCATTTTCGTTTTTCGCGATTATCTCGGAAACTATGAGAGATAGAGCCTTAAAACCAAATTTGGCTTCCCTATAGGCAAGTGGATGGCTCAGAATTGCGTTTTTCCACTTCCTAGGCCTTATACAAGATGAATTAAATTAATTTTTTTTGGCACTTTCGTTTTTCGCGATTATCTCGGAAACTATGAGAGATAGAGCCTTAAAACCTATTCCATTCGATTCCTGAGGAAATTTGGGTTCCGTATAGGCAGATGGACGGCTCAGAATTGCGTTTTTCCACTTCCTACACCCTATACAAGATGAATTAAATTAATTTTTTTTGGCATTTTCGTTTTTCGCGATTATCTCGGAAACTATGAGAGATAGAGCCTTAAAACCTATTCCATTCGATTCCTGAGGAAATTTGGGTTCCGTATAGGCAGATGGACGGCTCAGAATTGCGTTTTTCCACTTCCTACACCCTATACAAGATGAATTAAATTAATTTTTTTTGGCACTTTCGTTTTTCGCGATTATCTCGGAAACTATGAGAGATAGAGCCTTAAAACCTATTCCATTCGATTCCTGAGGAAATTTGGGTTCCGTATAGGCAGATGGACGGCTCAGAATTGCGTTTTTCCACTTCCTAGGCCTTATACAAGATGAATTAAATTAATTTTTTTTGGCACTTTCGTTTTTCGCGATTATCTCATGTATAGATATTCCAAATTTTTATTCTTTTCCTCATTGAAGTAGTTTTGAAAAAAATTGCGAGCTAATAAAAAACATTTGCTGGTTAGGACTTTTTTTTAAATAAATTTTTGAAAAATCTCCCCTGAAAAAAGAGGCGTTATCCCTCCTATTTCATTATTTCCAAAAAATTTTATCACCAATCGGTAGCAAATTGTTTGAAGATTTTTGCGAGTTAAGAAAAAATCGTCAATGCACTCCTATTATTGTGTAAATTAACACTTCCAATTTCAACTGAAAACCAGAGTTGATGACCAGAATTTGTAGCAGAGATGTCAGACAAGATATGAATGTTTTTTTTGGCTCAAATGAAAGAGCGGGTCGAGAAATGGCGTGCAGAAGTCTTTAAACATGACAAACGTCTCTAAAGATGATGTCTGTTTTCAATTGAACAGCAGAGAGGTGACATCATTGTCTAGGAGGACAATGGGGTCTAGGAGTATGTATAGATCATTGGGGTCTAGGAGTCTCCCCTGCAAGTTCACGATTATCACGGTCGCAAGTTCTCCATTATCTATGTACATTTTCTTTAATTATTGTTGTTGAGACCGGGAGAAAAATAATTTGAGAAAAATAATTTGTAACATGAATGATTTAGCTAGTCAATTTTGTTTTTCCTTCCGACTAAATTGTCCACTTGATAGGTTAAACATCCTTAAACTATTCTTACTGGTCCTCACTCACCTTTATCGGTGTCTTTTGCGGTAAACATATTCACCAGAATTGATGAATGACGATGGTGGTCGTGTCACGCCTCGATAGCGTGGATTTTTCTATTCCGGGAATAGTCTGGAGGTGAAAAATATCCAATGATGGAGTTAATAGAGTGGCTGGAATAATATCTAATCGCTTCCGGTGGATGTTATAGAGTACGTGTTCCGTGGACTACCCTCTAAACCTCCAGTGTTAACGCCTGAGAATTACAGTGAAGTTGACTTCCCACTTCCTGTTTCTTTAGGACATCCCTTTCCGGAGGCAATTGTTATCTCATATTACGCAGTGATGACATGTATCTTACACACTTTTTTGATTGATATTCGTTCATGAGAGATCGTTACATCATAAATATGATTGGTGTTAATTATTTTTTATTTTTAATCACTGTATTTAGGCTCTATAAATTTTTATTATTCAATTTCCGTCATTTATTTTCTTCTGTTGATGATTTTATTTAATCAATACTATCGATAAATACTAATGATTACTGAAGGGGAAAATCTTGGCATTTACATGAATAGAAATATCTGTTCCACGTACATGAAATGAGGAAATGTGTAGGGGATATTTTTTGAGCCTAGTGAAAGGAGCATGAATGCTCATTCATGGATAACGTGTTTAGCTTTTTGCTTTTTATATTTTTGTTGCTTTAGTCGAATGAAGAAAATGGGGCCTCAGTATTACCCAAGGATGTCTAGTCAGGGGGATCTCGCCGAACGAACTTTGAAAACATTGGAAAAAATATTTTAGTTTTTTTCTTTATTCCCAGGCGAGATGAAAACGGTTTCAGTATATCGCGCTGGATGACTATTGAGAGCACATGGGCTCCTAGGATTTTTTGAAGTGAAGGAACTAGTTCATTTCCTCTTTTTCAGCTTTTTTTTGACAATTTATCGTCATTGATTTTTAGGAATTGAAAAAAAATATTTCATTCCACAAATTCTCAAAGGTGACAGGAAATAAAATATTTTAGCACTTGAAATGGGTTGATTAAGGCCCGGGTGTACTATCTTTCGAACGTTATCTCGATGTTATTTTTCATCTTTCGTCATCTGAAATTGTCAATTGAGTCCTGCATCATGCAGAAGTTTTGAAAAATTATGAATGAATAATCAAAAAAAAGTAGAAGGAATTCTTAATTTTTTCAAAGAGCATTTGTAATTTATATTCAGAATAAGTTGAATAACAAGAAATGTATCTGAAAAATGTATCTGATTTACGGTGACAAATGGCGGCCTGTCACCCAATATCATGCAGGGGGAAGACTTTTTACTCGGGTGAGGTTGGGGTCCGAGCCGAAGGCGAGGACTGGCCAACCACGCGAGTAAAAAACCCCACAGCTCTAGACGCGAACGATATTTTTCCGTAGTGATTTTCACTTTTACAAGTTTGGGGAAGGGCCAATACCAATCCCCGGATGAGGAAAAGTGAACGTCAGTACGGAAAAAAATATTGTCATAGTCCAAAATTGTTAAATTTCAAAATTTCATTAGAGAAATTAAGAATTTAAATGATTAATTCTTCAACAGTGCAATTCACCTGGTAGGCGAGTACAATATGTTGACAAGTGGTAGAAGAAAATAAACAAGGTAGGATATCCTGAAACAATCCTTGGAATACTGATGACATTCTCAAGTAGACTTTTCGTATTTCCACGCGGCGTCCCTGACCGCCGTTGTACGACTTCTGCCGGATGTTGATCGTCTCGGATCGCTCGTTGGCTGATGTCAACGGGCGATAGAGACTGCTCTCCTTTATTTAGCAGCTCGAGATATTGTAGACACGTGCAAGGTTATATACCTGCTGGATTCACTCCCAATTGAGTCATTCTCTTCATCCATCCCCTGAATTCAAGAATTATTTCTGAGAATTCTCCCCTGAACATTGGGCTGTATCTTTTGGGGTCACAATTGTGATTCACTGTTTTTCATTACCATTATGCGAAACCATCTGTCTTCAGGAGAACGTTGACCGCAGGGCGATTGGTAGCTGGTACTCATATCATACGTTGTCTCAAATTACGTCCACATTAGTTACATCATATGAGAGGATTGATAAATGAGTGTGCGGATAGCAAAAGCGTACGCCGATCCCAAGGTCATCTCTCTCGATCGGGATAATTGAAAGNCCTCTTCCCAAGTGCTTCCGAGACCTTTCTACCTCTGGTTATGTCCCACTTCAGCACTTGTTAGGTGTAAGCAGGACTTGCATTCAGACTTTCCAAATCCTTGCCGGTCCCCGTAATTCTATGGGCCTATATTAAATCTGCGTTCATATCCCTGTTTACTCATGCGTTATTGAAATAAAAAATGCAATTATTGTTTTTTTTTTAATCTCGAAAATCGACATTTCACGAGAGGGTGGAGGGGAGATGCATGTATGCGGAGGCTTGAAATTTTTACCCAACAAGGGAGAAGGTTCAGAATCTATTCTAGCCACTCTTGTCCCTCCGCTTGCATGCATTGTCCAAATAAAAAATAAAATTGTTAACAAATCTGATCCTTGTTCCAAGTAGAAACCGAAAATCTGACCCTGTGGCCCCCGGTGAAAAATTTTTTTTTCAGTTTTCACTTTTTCCACATACTTTTGATAGTTCTGAATAGCCCGTCGCTTAAGTAGTTGGAATCAACGTTCACCCGGCTAAAAAATTCGATTTTGGCGAAAATCCACTGGCCCTGGAAAACCCGAAAATCTGACCCTTTTGCTGGGGCCAAAAAAAACGGTTTCGCAGTTTTCACTTTTTCCACATACTTTTGACAGTTCTGACAAGCCCTGCGCTTAAATAGTTGGAATCAACGTTCACCCGGTTAAAAAATTCGATTTTGCCGAAAAATCCAAGACCTGACACTTTGACCCTTGTGACCCTTTGACCATAAAAATTTAAAAAATAAAAAATTCAATTTTGGCGAAAGTCGACATTTGTAAGTCAATATATTTACTTATAAATGAAGACATTGACAATTGGAAAAGATCTCAATACTTCCCATTTTGCCCGACCCTTCCCTATACTATATTATGATACATTGTATAATGTATGTATTGTATGTATCCTGCTTATTGTGTTTGCTATTCCTTTCGCCAAATTTGGTGTTTAGCATGTGATGTTGTATATAAAAAAGAAAGTGCAGTGATACATACAGGAAGACTTGAATGAGGCTATCATAATACGTTTTGAATTATTATATGCATTGTAACGGTGTTGTATTTTTGCTTGCTAAGCAGGCTCCGATGGATTTTCAAACTGGGGTCTATATAATAAAGATAGATAGATAGATAGATAGATATATATATATATAATATAGTATAGTATTATCATAATACCTTTGATGTATGCTATCATCATTTATGAAAAATCTAATGACACAATACGCCGAATAGATTGGCTTCAAAAAAAGTCACACTAGATGTATTACATATAAAAAAATGGAATACATCCTGAGACTTTCCCTTCGGAAACTTTGATATCAACTTCAGAAATCTAATATAAAATTATTGATTACAATTAACATACATTAAGCCCTACGGCGTAGGACATACGCCTGCGGAGCGCGCGGACTAATCTAGTGATTATAAACAATCAATTAAAAAATGGAATATCGAATCTAACAGGAAAAAAGGCATCAACACCGTGGCGGCGGTTCAATTACAAAATTAAAAAATTGAAAATCTCCAGCCGAAAATACTCAAATATCCTCGAGAGAAGGAAAATTCTGAATGGAAAAAGCCAAATGTGTTGCCCTTGGAAAATCCATATATCTGTAAATTCAATTTTCCCTAACTCTTATCGCCTCCCATGTTTACATTTGCATTGCGATCAACATTTATTCAATTAAACTATCAGACTAAAAGTGCAAATTATCATGAAATGCGGTCATTACTGGGTCACGCCTGGTGTCAGCCACCATTCCCGGTTCTTATCTGCATTATACGACCCCTGCAGCTATCGTCGTGTTGAACCGTAAGACGTGGGGATTTTTCCATCAATATCAGTCGTCGATAGAGCACGCGTTGAGCCCATGCCGAACGAACGAGAGAAATAAAAAGAGGAAGTGGAGTTCCAACGAAGTCACCTATATCGCTACTTCATGTTTTATAATCCTCTGTTCCGTTTTATTCTGAGAAAGCCCCAAGCACTATTGGTGACTCGACTAAACCCCCTTTTGTGCACGGCATAAACTCCGTGGCCTCATGATGACCCAATGGGTTTTGCCTCTCTGTTAACTTCCTCGACCCCCTCCCCCCCCTTGACCCCCTCCCACGACCCACATTTCATCTACTACTGGGTTCATGCTGTCTACGTGAACTCCTTGGTGACCGTAAACAGACTATTTCTCGTTACGTTCTCTTTGTTGTTGCTTGAGAGAAGTCATGAATAATTTTTTCTTGTGGTTTGGAAACATCTGAGTACAATGTTTGAAAAACATTGAAATTTTATGGACAATTTCGTAGTAATTTACACGGCAGCGACATTAGAAATCATGAAATCTCAACTTCAACTGAAAATTCAGTGGAATTCCACATTTTTGAGCCGCAGGCAGATGAGAATTCAGGAGCGAAGCGGTAAAACGGTCTAGTCGATTTTGACTATTGGCCAGTTTTCAATGAATATCTCTCAATCTAAGGGAGATGGAAAAATATTTGTCTTACCTTTTTTAAAGTACATTCTTTGATATATTTCGATGCTCGGTGTGGAGTTTCAGATTGCTGAGGTTAATGGTTCGAATGGAATGAATTATTTTTTAAACAACGCAAATTAACTCGTGTTCTTATGGGAAATGCAACCAATGTTCCGAGTACAATGAAAAATCCCAAATTATTCAACAATTAAATTCTCGTTATGAACAACTTTGTTGAAACCATTCATTTTTTCTGCATTATTATTGAGATGAAAATTAATGAAAGTGAAAAACAGTGAGGTTTTACTATTCCGGCACCCATGAAGAACAGTACATGCGCGGTGTTCTAGTAGTGGAGAAAAATGGACATGTCCATCTAATATCTCAAGCATTTATATAATGAGATCCTCATGCACGACACCCACGACGATTTTGTCTCCATTTTTCACTCACCTCCTGGCCCCTCGATTTCATAACAATTCTGACCGTCCACCACTGCAAAGATGAAATAACAATTTGTCTCTTCAATCACGTGGCCATCAGTTTGAAAAATTACTCCCCGTTCCTTAATTCTCCTTGTAATACCAGGAACAATGAAAAGTAATCAAAATAGATGACGTAATTTAATAATAGTTCCCCTTGATCCCAGAAATACCTGAAATAACAGAATTAAATTGAATGCTTTCGTGGAGTCTCCCAGGTTAATTGCCACTGATTTACAGTTATAACGCTTTTTGTTCTCTGGTTGAGGTACCACAGCTAGATGAAAGGATACAGATACGAATTTCAATGCAAAGGCTGAATAAATCTTCATTCTCACAACGATCTCTGTTGATTGTCTCGACTCTTGAGTTTCTTGTGAGCATCTATCAGTTTTCTCCGTTATAATTATTCACAATCTGCAATTTTTCCCCATTTTATCACGAAGAAAGAGTTTTTAGTTTTCACAATCACAGTATTGGGTTCACGAAACGCGTGGTTTAGAAGGCCTCATACGGACAATGAGATCAAGAAACTGGGCAATTAATTCCAGCAAAAAAATCTCTGAAATTCAGCACCAAAACCTACTTAATTTCAGTGAAAGAAGTCCTTGAATCCAGGACTGTTTGTTTCTTAGATTAAAGTAGTATGATCAAACACCAGTTGAGTCGTTGAGTGTAATCAGGAAAAATAAATTCACAGAGCCCAAAAAAAATGATTCATCATTGGTAATTTTTTTCATGACATCTAATTTTGATGAGTGTAAGAAATTGATCTCATCAAATTCTTTCTTCAATTATTATCTTAAACAATAGTCTCTCGTTTAACACTGACGATAATTTTTATATTGGACATCGGATTTTTCTTTAATTTTTCCGACTGAAAAAATTTTTTCTTCTAGATTTTAATTGTCTTCCGAACCTCGAAAAAATCATTTTCTCATAAGACTCTGTATTATTTTGCATTATTATTTTGCGATTGAGACTGTTTAGAATTCCTTTCAAATTTTAGAGTAGAATATTCAAACTCCACGTGAGTCTTTGACTGTAACAAGAAGATGAATTTAGAATGCCCGAAAAATAAATTAAAGTAGCTCTACCCTTACGGTAAATTCAAAGATTATTGAAAACTGCAAAAAATTGCAGACAATTCGATTAGATTCGGAATTATAATTTTTTTCTCAATTAAATTATCATTTTGGTTGGTCATTAAATTATCAAAAATCGTTAAGTCGATTTTGACTTTTGGCCAGTTTTTGAGGAATATCTCGGAATTTAACGGAGATAGAAAAATTTTTGTCATGACCTTTTTTGTAGAGCCAATTGTGGATTATAAAAAAGGTCATGAGAACAATTTTGCTATCTCTCTTAGGTTCCGAGACATTCATCAAAAACTGGCCAAAAGTCAAACTCGACTTAACCCGGTTTACCGCTTCGGTACTGATTTGAAACTATTTTTTTCATGGAAATCGGATTGTGCACTATATTCGTTCACTCGACATTGCTGACTCGGCTTTCTTTTCTATTTCTTTGTATTTTTCAAACATTTCTACTTCTCATTAAGAACCAAATAAAACGTTTTCTTGGCTCAGTTTTTTTCACAAAATATCCTTAAAGACGTATCGACGTCAAAAACTTTTTTTCCCTGGGCTCCTCTTTCCTGAGTCATCAAATGCGTTTCTCGTGGGATTCTGAAAGTCGTGAAAATATTTTCCTGAATCGAAAGGTAAAAACATTTTCAAAATACTATACTTTACCGGAAAGAAAGTTTCTGAAGAAAAATCCCATTTCCTCACTCGCATTCCACGATTGCACACTCACATGTGAAGGAAAATTCTACGTCTTGTGTAATGAGACAGGAGGCGAGTGAAAAAAAAGGAGAAAATAAGTGATAAGTTGTGCAGGAGAATTATCACGTTGAACCATCTCTCATTTTATTAATCGTATTTCGTTTTGTTACGTAATTATCGCGGAATGCGAAACGTGTGATATAATTCTTTTGCCCCACATAATCTCCCGTTATATTTAGTTTCTACTCGCGCGAGCACTGCATGGGGTTTGATAGAATTTTTTACAATCTCACATCTGGTGAGATGGGATGGGCTCAGCTTGAGAGTGAACAGCCAGATGATCCATCTGATTTATCTGATTATGTCCGTCACTAATTTAATTTTATGTGATGAAATGGAAGGGCATTTTTGACGTCTTGTTTGAACATTGAATTATCTTGATGATGAGTTACTTTGGGGGAAAAATGGGAGAAGGAATTTTTTGTAGAGAATTTTTTGAATTGCAAAACCGGTATTTTGATGTTTTTGTTCTGAAGGTACTGGTTCTCGAGATATTTTGAATTTATGAAAACTCTAGTTTACTGAAAATTGCATTTGGTAATTTGGGATATCCAAGCAATTCGGGAAATTTTTCCTGGGGGAAATCCTCTTCAGAGTTTATAGAGTAGACCAGGGAAAAAAATATCTGAATTGAGTAGGGGAGAGTGGGGCAAAATGAAACAGTCAAAAAACGACTGTTGGACGCAAGTCAAGCAAAAAAAAATTTTTTTATTCAATACCGTGACTGAAATAACCCCGTGAATTCATGACGAAATAGTGCGTCCGGTGTCAACCATACGAGCGTGGTTTACTACGATAGTGAATTGAAATAGATGAGTTATTACGTTTTCCAAGCGAGGATGTGAGCCACTCATATTCTCAGCGTCACGGGAATTAGATCGTCAAACGGATAATGCACCCACATACATTTTTACTCCGACTACTCGGCGCTATTTTATGCCAAATAGCCGTGAAAATTAATGGGAGGGAATGAATTCGATATTCAGTCCAATGATTTTCATCTTCGTTATAAAAAAAATTCCACCTCCGTGATTTTTCCTGTTGAATTATCGTCATTATCATTGGGATCTTCTCAATATTTTTCTCCACTTTCACTAGTTTTTTTCCAAAAACTTGGGACCGAGATGAGATAAATTGACTCGGGGTCATCACGAGAGGAGTCGATACTGACTGGGACGAGACTAAAAATTTTCATGTTCATTTAGACCGAGACCATCTCTCCAAAGTTATTGTCTCGTAAAGTCTCTCGCGGCAGGCCTTTTTCATAGATAACTGATAAAGAATCAAATTTTCACCCTAAAAAACTAATTTCAAAAAGCATTATTTTTTTTTTCAAAATGTAATTGAAATTCCATTGATTGTCCATATATCTTGTCTATTCTTGGTCTCGCAATTTAACAAGAAAGTTTGATTCTTAAAAAGACCCGAATTTATAATATGAAGAACAATAATCTATTATTACAGTTATTTCCTCAATATTTTTCCACACTTTCACTAGTTATATTTTTCCCCGCAATTTTTATTTTCCACTCCAGTTGTAAATTTTTTTTTCCCATTGCAAAAGCCTCGAAAGTACTTAAATACGGCTGTTCTCAGTTCCCCTGGTTGAATACTATGTTGGCAGATACATCAAAAACGTTTTTGTTGAACATAAACGTCGGAGTGGAAAAAAAGGGGGCGGGGAAACATGTAAATCGTTTGAGGGACTGCAATGGCATATAACACATTTGAAGGAGGTGCACACAGACACAAACGGTCAGCTCCAAGGTGGCTTGAGCACTTTCTCGTGTATACGAGGGTTCCTGCTCTAACGGTCCTGCACAGGTTATTGGAAAGCTGTACTAGACGAGACTCTCCGTGCATGCCAATAGGCCATCGTAAATATCTTATCGGTTCAACTGCGAATGTTTCAACAATATTTTTGTCACATTTCAAAAACAGGATTTTGGGTTGAGAAGACAGAGAAAGAAAAGTCCCAGTGTTTAGGGATGTTTTCATTATATATATTTAATTTTTTACATGAGGTGTTCCATATGAAATGAGTTAACGGCTGACCCTCGCCCTCTTGGAAATTGATTTCAATTTTTTCTACGATTGGGGGACTAGAAAAACTATCTTTCAATTTTTTTCACATTTTTTCGACAGCTCATTTCGGAGATATGATTTTTTCTTTGTTTTTTTTTTCAATAACTCCAGTTCTATTCATCTATAAGAATATTTTCCGTATTTTATTTTAACCCTAGGTGCTCATAATACCGAATTTTCGAGAAAAAAAAGTTGAAAAACTTGAATTTTCAAAATTCTGTCACATTTTATTTTTCTATTGTATTTTCTATTTTTTCTCCTCGAAATTCCACGAATTTGGTCAAAATACCTCAAAATGGCATTGATTGACTTTTATTATAAACAGTATGAAGTGAATTTAAATGTATACTTATATGTTATCAATTTTTTTGATACATAATCGAAGTCGTTTTGAGGTGTTTTGACCAAATTCGCGGAATTTCGAAAAGAAAAAATTTAAAATAAAATAGATCCAGGACGAAACGCAATCTGTATAATGGCTCAAAATACTTGTTTTGATTATACGAGTTACTGAAAAAAAGATGAGAAAAATCGAAGGTGACATAATTTTGAAAATTCAAGTTTTTCAATGTTGTTTGTGTTTTTAATATTTTTCCTTCAATTTTCATATTCAGTAGTGAAAGTATTTTTATGAATAATTAACTGGATAAAATAAATTTTAAATTTTCATGGTTCATTTTTCTCACGTCCCAGAGCGATGATTTGAATCTCTATCATCATCTTGTTTATTTGAAAAGAGAAATGCTCCACTCATTAATTTTATACAACCAGAAAATGTGAGGAATTCACTTTCTAGTCTCCATTACGTCCTAATTGTTCTGAAGACTGGCATCCGGTTGCTTCCTGTTGATCTGGATATTTTTCCCGTTCTTTTTTTCTCCTCGTCTGCATCTTCATTCATTATTGTGTTGTTGGGCATTACTTAATGGGTCGGGAGAGCTCTAATGAAAGAAGGAGAACAAAGGCCAAGCGCAAGCTGTTGTGACGTAATGGCTTGTCTCCAAGGTGCCAACAATATTCATTGCATTGCCCCACCTCGTGATCTCATCGGGGAATTGATGTAGGATATTTCTCAAGGGATTAGTGAGGCTATTCACTAAAAAATGAAAAAGGTCTTCTCATTTTTCTCATGGACACCATTAGTTCAGATTTTTTTTAAGGATTATCCTTTCTCCATGTACTTTACCTTTGTTGATTGATGGAGGCAAAAAAGAGGTTTGTCTTGTGTTAAGATTATTGTTCTCCAGACTATAGATTAAGGAATTTGTAATTATCCAATTTCGTTATTAAATTGCGAAATGAAACTTCTTGAAATTTTTTTTAATGTGAATAATTCGAGTAATTTTAATTACATTTTTAAAAATAGTATATTTAGATACGAGTGAGACGGGGATTTTCAACTCGTGTGATTGTTCATCAACTTTACACTCGTGAAAATTCCGGTCACACATGTGTCGAACAATATTTTTCATGACGCTGTGCGAAAAAGTAACTTTTTACGTCCCTTTTCCACACATTGTGATGAAAAATATCGTTCGATACACAGGAGAACCTCTCCCCCCCCCCTTCCCCCCGCACAAGCACTTATCAGTGAGCACTTTTCAGTGGTTTTTGGCTCGTGGAAGATTTATAGCACGAGCCGAAGGCGAATGACATAATCCCACGAGTCAAAACAAATTTTCCGCACTCGTGTCGAAATTATACTATTTTGACATCCGTAAATCGCCGCTTACTGCCGTTATTACAAAAAATATTGGCCGTCACGCGGCCTAAAAAAATTTTCTAGCTCCTATGATTTCAACGAAATATACTATTACGCATGCTCGTGAATTTTACCCACGCGGTGCGGAAAACAGCCGCTTTACGCACACTAAATCGTCTCGAAAAGTTCACTTTTCAGGCCGGTAGCGCAAAAAATACAAATTGTGAGCTGAAACTATTGTAAAATTGCCTATTATAAAATTTCACTTCATCCACAAGTGACGAAAAATTAATGAAAAACAATTAATTCGCTAAATTAAGTTAATTTTGAATTCAATCCATTGAGTCATTCATTAATCCTTAATTAAATTGATTAAGCATTGAAAAAAAAAATGTCACCCGGCGATAAAAGTATTATCTAACTCATGTGATTATAGAGCCTTCGGCTCGGAAAATAAAGTCACATTCGTCACATAATATGCTATGATGAGCTTAAGAAATGAGGAAATACCGCGTGTTTTCTTAACGACTGCTTTCACGCGACTGATTGACCACTCAGAATTGAGGATTCGGATGAGGATCGGTCAGGTGGATGATGCGGTACATTTCGAGATAAAACAACTTCATGAAACGTCGTGCTTTTGGAGACAGAATATTCTCCATTCTAAAACCACCGATCGCTCTCTAACCATCGCAGACACTCGTGAAACCAAGGAGCAGCCCTATTTCCGATTGAATCGCAAGAAAGTGATTTAAGCAGATCGTTTAGAATGTTCAATGTTCCATTACTTGAATTCACAGACACGAGAATTAATCTCGAACCACGCCCAAATGAAAAGAAGGCCACTTGCATATTCCCCCGCAGTCTAGCTGCCCCACACAATAAAAACCGACTGAAGAGAGCCAATGATCGAAAAAAAATATCGAGCACAGAGAGTCGAAAAATGAAATGAATCCCTGAAAAATTCATTGATACCGTCATCCGTGCATGCGGGGGTCTTATTCTGTCCAATTCTGTTCTCTTCCGAATGCATTTCTGGCATGAGCATCTGCTCACCATACGCTCCGCCTACTAATTCCCCTCGTTTAATATTTCCAAGCCCGTGCGACGACTCTCGGTGATCTTTTTTCCTCTCATTACTTTATCTTCATTCCCTCCCCCTCATCACCCCCCCCCCCCCCCCCCCCTTTTNCCCCCCCCCCCCGCCACTCTATTTTTCCATTCTCTCATTTCTACATTTACCTGGCACTGGTCACTACGGATACCGTTTGCATTCCGGTTTTATAACGCTGGAGCGAGACAAGGTCGGGGATAAATAAACTTATTTTCGATTTTAAACGTGAAAAAAATTTCACTTTTTAATCGTTAGGAGTTTTTCATCCAAAATTGTTCGGAATGGTTTCGTTTTTTAATTGTCGTTTTGCAGTATTTTTGTAGTTTCATACGCGGGGAGACAACTTTAGGAATTGTTACGGATAATTACATTTTTTAACCTCCACTTTTTGTCCCTTATATTCTGAGACTCGGTGCCTGACCCTTATGTTGGTGTGACCCTTATCCGGCCTGATACAAAAGAATCGTCTTCGAATTGACATAACTATCCCCCAATTGAGTATAAAATATACTTGATTCAAGTACATTTTACATTTTATACTCAATTCAGGTTTTTTTTTTCCATGACTGCACTGAAAAGAGAAGAGTTTTTTGATAAATACGTATTTATTTGTATCAAGAAATTCATGGCTTGAAAATCACCAAACGCCCAATATCTCACACTAAGAAAAAAAAATCTTACGCCACGAAATTTTGAAGATGAGGGCAATCAGTTCATGTCAAGAATACGAGTTCTCAAATCAATTCAAGTGGTTTTTGCATTCAAATATTTTAGAATTGAGGCTAAACAACTGTTGAATGAATTCATTCAATTTTACTTGGCACGAGAAATCGTCTTCTTGTCATCAAGAAATTGTTCTCGTCTTTAGGACTAGCACAAAATTTCTTGACGAAAGTTTTTTTTTATTGATGCAAGATAGGGTAAGCTATCCAGTAGATGGGCAATGCCCTATAGATGGACGAGCTACTTTTGGATAGGAAATTACGCAAAAGAATGCTGAAATGTGAATTGTTGCTTTGAATTTTCATCAACTGTTGTGATTCTTCACCCCCTAATGACGGTTTTTTTTCGATCAATTTTCTTTTCAATTGATAAAAAACAAACGTCCGTCTTCTGGGCAGTTTATCCTATTTTGCTCTTGAAAATTTTCAAGCCACCTATTTCTTCATATAGAGGAGAGTGGGATAAAACGGCCCCTTTTGATTCTTTCAAAAATGTTAACAACTCATTCAATTTTAAATGAAATGGCATAATTTTTTTTTTCATGGAAACTGCACTTCTTCCCCTTTAGAATGAGCTTAGAGTGATCTCAATCAATGAATTTATTCCACAGTATCTTTTTTTGTGATACTCATAGTATCACAAAAAAAGTCAAAAAGGGCCGTTTTACCCCACTCTCCCTTAAGTAAAGACGTACTTCTCAAAAACCTTTGTTTTTCTCAGTGTGAGGTACTCTTACAGCCCCATCTCTTTTGCATTTTCATGCCAATGATGATTGAATAACTGATGGAATATCTCCTATTTATGGCTGCTGAAGTGTGCGTTCTTCAGCCGCAGAATCCCATAATTATTTTTTATTTATGATTGAAAAAAAAACACGTATCTCCGTTACATTCCACGGCTCATATTTTTTCGCGCTGTTTCATCATCACTGTTATTAATTACGCACAAAGATATTGCTGGCAATAAAGCAGTAATGTCAGAGAATCACTGGGGGAGAAGATAAAGGGCCGAGATAATTGTTCCATCATCTGTTATTATAGGGATAAATAAACCCGAGGGGAGAGATGAGATAAACTGAGAATTTCTTCTTGTCATCCAGTTTGAGAATAGTAGTGCTGATCTTCACCTCTTTTACCGAGTAGAGGTATCTTGCGATAATCTTGAACCTGGGTTATTTACCCGGAGATCCATGTTTTCAGATACCTGAGGACTGGGGCTCGTTGTAATGTACTTCTTGGGGATAGCTCTCGGTGAGTTTAGGCTCGTACGTTGCGTCAAACATAACTGTAATTCTCGTGCTCATGCGATCGTTCGTGCTCCACTCCTGTGTACTCGATTCACTCGTCATTCTTTGTATTTTTTTTTTGTTTTCGTGTGAAGGAGAAAAATTCCAGCGATTTATTTGTGGGGATTATAATCGGAGTTTCTAACGTTTTGGGTATCTGTGGTAGATAGATGGATATCGCGAATTTCGTTCAATGTGATGTACGGAAAGCTCAATTTACACATCGGCTTCATTCGAGAAAACAACATTCAATTTATTCCTCAATGTAATCATCTCCTAAGTACGAATTTTGGATCAATTCATGAAAGCAGAAAATTTCTCGACTGGAAATTATATTGTTGAAAAAATAGTATTTTTCCGGCCTGTTGTGATGGGGTTTTTTACTCGTGCGGCGTTGGCCTCCGAGCCGTAGGCGAGGACTGGCCAACCACACGAGTAAAAAAACCCCATCGCAACAGCCCAGGAACAATATTTTTCTGTAGTGATTTTCAAGTTTTCGAGTTTGGGAAGTTTGTAATACCAATTCCCAGACGAGAAATCGTGAGAAGCAGTACAGAAATAGAACTTTTCCATTTTTGTGGTGAATACATGTGACTTGACGCCAAAGACTGTTTTATTTGATTCAAGTAAATGTATCTCAAGAAGAAATACTTGATATTTACCGCAAGATCTTATTTATTTGAAATTGGTTCAAGTATGTAATACTTGTTCCAAGAAAGAAACATCTCAATAAAAATAATTTTTTCTATCAGTGCATGGAAAATTTCCTTGAAACTTGAGAAGAAGCGAGAATTCAAGCGACTCATTCGGGGAGAAAAATCCAAACGATTGATTATCATAAATGAAAACTCGTTGCCTCTAACATTTTTTTACCCTTCTTCCTCACGGGCTAGTTCTTTGTTTCTTCTGAGTCATTCATACGAGAATATGGAGAGAGTGAGACAAATCTCACGTGAAGAACGTCTTTCATGAAATTGATAATATTGTTCTCGATTCAAGGAAGAACGGAGGAGAATCTGATTTTTATTAGAAAAATTGATGACGATCAAGGTTGTAAATGATGCCATTAAAAAGATAGTAAAATTTTATCCGGAATTGGATAGAGTGGCCATCCTGAAAAGTTTATGGAACTTAACATCCACGAAATTTCTAATGACCAATGAAAACGATTTACGTGATAATTCAATCGTCATTCTCGGAATTTAACATGCAGGCTATCTTCTTTATGGAAAAATCCGGTCTTTGAGGAAAAACAGAGAAAAGATTGAAAACTTGTACACTCAAAGAAAAAAATACTTCTCACCAGTACCGAGCGCAGTACATTTTTGCAGTTTTCAACTAGCGATTTTGTTGGCCCAAACAAGACTTATTTGAGAAATTGTTTGTTTTTCTTTCAGTGTATGGCAAGAAGAGATGAGAAGAGATTTTCTAAGGTTGTTTATTTGATTGTTTTGTCAATCAGAAGAAGAAAGACAGTGGAAAATTGCTAAAACGTCAATGTCAATGTCCAAAAGTTTCTATAGAAGACAATGTTTAAACAGAAAAAGTTTTCTAGAAAGCTCAAATTCTACTGTTTTTTATGTAAAAAAGCAGTTTATATTGGGCAATTTTCTAGTAAAAAAAACGTGCAGTAAAGCTGTGGAATTCTCAATTCTTTCTAATTCCCTTAGTCACATATTCTCCGTAACATGCGGATAGGTAACTGGCGAAAATTATTGAGAAATATTCCCTAGATGTCTCGTGATAATTAATTGAAAATCAGTCGTTATCGAGGCCAATTTTTCGATCATGACGTCACGAAGACGGTCAGGTGAAGCTTCATTGGTCGAAAAAGGAGAGAGTGGGGAGTTGTCGTCTTCTACTGGCCGAGGCGCACCTCAAGATCGGGTTAGATCGGCTCGAGCCATTCTATGATTGGTCCAGCGCTCGACCGTCAGTGTGACGTCATTAGCGATGTAAAATCGATTGAAATCTTCAACTTTTAACGATTCATTATTAATTAATGAGCAGTATTTCAAACGTTTTGAATGAAAAATGAATTATTCAGATCCCAAGCTTGAAAATATAAATGAAAATATAAATATAAAATAAGCTTTAGAAAATTGAAAGAAATTCATGCAAGTTCCCTATTCTTCAATACAATTTCAGTAGCGTTCTGTCAAATTTTCTAGGTCTTTCTATTAAATTTTTTCGTGCGTAAAAACTCCAACAATCATTGATCTGCAATTTTTTGAGAAAAACACCCCTGTCCCTATATCCGTCACTTATCCGATGTCACCGCTTCTCTCTATATGAACAATATTGTTACTGTGGGAACATTTTCTTTCCTTTGTCACGTAAACAATCGGATGAATCAGTCCCGAGGTATTTTTTGGGGACAAGAATTGAATAGAAAAGTAACGAACAAGTGGCTGATGGAAATTGTAAAGGTTCACCTTTGATGTTTGAGTTTGAGTTTGTTTGATGTCCAGAGTGTTCTCAACTTGGTGAATGTACAAATCGCAGCGTTGAGGAAGGTGTTCGGGGTAGAGAGGCCCACATAATCGAGAGACCCAGCAGCCGCATTCCAAGTTGGGTGTGAGCAGAGGGAAAGACGAAGGTGAATGGTTTAGGATAATCTGCTCACCAATGCCCACTGTCAATTTTTTTCTCGCATTCAATGGAAAATTTGTGGAACTGAATGACCAAAGAACGATTTCCCATCGAAATCCTGCGAATGAGTCACGGGTGCGCGGGGAAGAAATGGGGATGAGAAGGTCGAAAAAATAGTTGGGAATTGAAAGTAAAAAAAGCATGTTGCATTGTCGATGAGATTGCAATTTGTTTATTTATATAACATGAGATATCGGAGAGTTACACACTCACGTAATGATGACACATCACCGGCTGGGCTGAACGCTTGAATAAATGTTGACATGCACACTTGCTCCATAAATTAAATATTTTGTTCTTTATTCTCTTTTTCTCCTTGAATTAATTATATGGTGTGGTGGTGAGTTATCTTTTATATCTCTACGTGCTTTTATGTGGATTTTGCTGGAGATTGAGAGGAAGCTATCATTAGGATTCAGTTGGATATCTTGGGATTTGGGGAAGTGATTTCAAATCATTTTGTAAGCGATTTGTTTACCCTACCACGAGTTTCTGGATTTCAGTACCGTGATTCTGCCCTGGTAAAACAGTCCGATTATTTCCGACTGGGTGATAAAAAATGAATCGGCGTCAATGATGTCTCTGTCTTTGCCCGTTAAATTCCGATTGGCTGGTGAGGAGAGTTTGGAGTTTGAGAAAATTATGAGAATTAATGGGAACAAGGGTATGTAGCCGTTATCGTCCGATTACTTTCCAAAAAAGTGGTTGATAGATCTCATATTATGCATATAGATATTTAAATGAGCAATAAATATTAAAGATTTATATGAGCAACATGAGATCTATCAACCAGTTTTTTGGAAAGTAATCGGACGATAACCGCCACATACCCTTGATCCTATTAATTCTCATAATTTTCTCAAACTCCAAACTCTACCTACCAGCCAATCGGAATTTAACGGGCAAAGACAGAAACATCATTAACGCCGATTGATTTTTTATCACCCATTTTTCTGCAACGAAAAAACGTCGAATTCAAATTATCACGTTTTACAACTTGACTACTGAATTCATATCATTTCCAGTTCCACTCCCACTCCAATTTTTCCATCATCACACCGGCTTCCTACTCGACTCCATCCAAAGGAATAAATAAATCATACCTCAACAGATATGAGATTAACCCGTATTTCCAACAACTTTATAAATCCCAATTTTTCTAGATTCCCTTATCTCTGTGTATTTAGTTATAGAGCAATAGTGCAACGTTCTTTGTAATGCCAGCGCGTGTATGAACTTTAGCAGGCTCGAGTGAGCACGCAAAAGGCACAATCCCTCCGAGTACAAAACGAGAGCCCCTGGGGGGGAGGGCTCGGCATCGGTCAATGGACCCTCGTAAAGAACTTTTCCGTATAAACATCACTTTATTATTTTTTCTTCACTCCACTTTCATAACTGTACCCCACATTCACGTGAAATTTCCTTTTTCTCCCTCGGGTCCTCGTCATCGTTGAAACTTTCCCACTTTGAATTTATTTAAGAAACTTTTCCTTATCCAGTGGAGCATCACGTTAGACAGTTGAATGGGTGTGAAAGAGGAATGATAAAAACATGAGGAGAATTAATGTGTGAGTGATTCTTCAGGGGTTCGCTCGCCTTTTTTTTTCAATCTTTTTGTATTAAAATCTGGGTCATATCATCGTGACCGTATTTCTTTGTCTCTCGGGGCCTCTCGAGGGTCGCCAATTTCACTGGAGATACCGTTGATCGATTATAAAATATCTTTGAGATGAAACGCGCTCCCCGAGATTTTTCCATTTGCATGAAAGCATTTATTCATGGAAAGGCGGGAAGGGTGGGCATATACAGCCAATTAAATTGTCCATCTATAGGGAACTTCTCTGGAATTTATTTTTCCCTTATTTCTCTACTCACCCATTCCACATAACCCATGCGCTGAAAGAAGAACGAACGAGTTTCTCCAATGTAATATGAGGGTCAGACATTAAATTTGATTATATAAGTGTCAAAAAGTGAAGGTTAATGAGGGTCGGGATATTAGAGTCAAAACGTAAGGGCCTGAATGTAAACTAGATTTTTTTCCTGACCGTCACTATGCGCCTCTTTTTCCGTGCTAGCACCAGAATTTTTCTAAAAAATTTCTCTCCGTGTGCATGAAAAATGTCTTAGCATCAAGAGAAAATTCAAACAATAACCAACCTATTCTTATTCTTCATTCGAGTCAAAATTCGAGTGTTGATTTGTTACCCAATGTATAAGGTACCATTGTAGGGGAGGGTAGGGCAAAACGGGGCAGGGTGGGCAAAATGGGGCGCCTCAAAATTTTCACAAAAATTGAAATAATGATGAATTTCCGAGAAAAGTATCAAATAACTACCAGATGAGTTAATTAAAAACTATCTCTCAATTTTTTTCAGATTTTTTCGACAATCCATTTCAGAGATATGATTTTTTCTTCATTTTTCAATAAGTTCAATTCTATTCATTGGATTTTCATTTAGAACCCATCAAAATTTTCCATTTTCTACTATCTATAAGAATATTTTGAGTATTTTTTCTTGGTAATCCCTAGGTGCTCATAATGACGAATTAAAAAAAAAGTTGAAAAACTTGAATTTTCAAAATTATGTTACATTTTAATTTTTTCGTATTTTTTTCATTAATTCTTGTCATCAAAACAAGTATTCTGAGTTCTCAAACAAGTTAGGTTTCGTCCTGGACCCATTTTATTTTCAATTTTTTCTTGTCGAAATTCCGCGAATTTGGCCAAAACACCCTGAGACGACTTCGATTATGTATCGAAAAAATACGTAACATATAAGTATACATTTTAATTAATTTCATACTATTTATAATCAAAGTCAATCAACGCAATTTTGAGGTATTTCAATTGGGGCATTCCCATTTTGTCCTTCAATTATTTTTGTTGAATTGATGTGATTTCAACTCATGCTGAAGCCATACTTTAACTCAAATATAATAATTTTTACCAAAAAATAGGGGAGGATGGGGCAAAACGGCCCCCCTTCAATCGTCAATATTTTCCGATTCAATAATCCGATTGGGATGAGTTAGAGCTCGTTTTGAAGAATGAAAAATTATCTTCAAAATGAAGTTGAAACTGGGAATTTTCACAATGTCATTCACAAGTTGTTGACAATTGAAGGGGGGCCGTTTTGCCCCACCCTCCCCTACTCATAATTGACCTCTACGTTTTCATGCCCCATTTTGCCCTCCGCTCCCCTACAATGTCGATCAACAAAATGAAATCCTGTTCTCACAATCTGCTCTTGTAATCTGTTCTAGGATGCGTCGAGTCCGAGGGTGGTTGTGTTCGTTGTCGCGGCGCATCGTGCGCCCGTTGTGCAGCGCTCCTGCACGAGGGTAATTGCGTAGACTCATGTCCACCGGGTTACACCGTCGATTGGTCAACGAGGGACGAGTACATGGGGAGGATATGCCACAAGACTGGGTACATCCTCGGTCTTACGGGGAGCCAAGTCGCCATTCTAGTTGGAATTATTTCCGGTGCAACAGTCTGCATATTCATCATCTTGTGCGGTGCAATTGTGGTGCACAGGAGGAAGAAAAGGGCGGTTAAACTCATTCGGCAGTATGAAGACAGGTACTAAATTCAGTACTAGACTGGGCAATAGGAGACCTTTCAACTTGGCTCGGGATTGGCTTCTGGGGAAGTCAGTTCTACCTCCTTTAGATTCAAGAATTTTTCAACTTTCTGACCCGAACACTGTTAGAAATTTCTTGAAATTTCGGTCATAACGTCATCTGAATTTTCGAAGATGTGAGTTTGAGTCGGAGATAGCCAAATCCATAAAATATCATTACCGTTAATTGTAGCCGTCAATTTAGTTAACATCACGCTCAAATTTTTTGATTATTTAAGTATCACCAATTCACATATTCAAATTTTTAACTATTTTAGTGATCAATAATTGTGGTAGGAAGATTGACGATTATTTGTGTAATCGAAAATCCCCTTTTAAGAAATTTGAATTATTCACCTAATGGTAAATTTACAGTTCCATATGAATAAATTTTTAATTCATCATAAATCGAAAAAATTAGATTATTAATATTATACTATTTATAAAGTTTGATCAGCATATTTTAAACCTTCACTAATATAAGGGACAAATCCTTGTAATTTTACAGAAATTTAATATTTATGGTGATCCCTGGTTTGAATTCAATTTCAAACGAAAGCGTCCACTAAATTTCTCATTCGTCTTGAAAATTTGAGACAATTCGGTATTTCATTATTATTATTACATAATAATCCGATATAATTTTTAATCTCCAATTCCTAATTTCTGTCTTTTATTCTATTCATTCTATCAAAAGACAAGGATAGAAATCGAATTTATGGATGTTCTTCCATTATTCGAAAAAATATATCGATTTCAAAACTTTCCGGAGACATTGAAAGATAAATTTTTTAGTTCTTTCCACATGCGTTTTTTTGCATTTCTTGAATTTCTTCCCCCTGAAATATTGATATCCCTCTAATACTTGAAGGAAAAAAGTGATTCGAAGTTCCCGCCCGCATGGAAGAAGAAAAAAATCTAAAAAATTAAAAAATTATTCATAACTCATAAAAAAATGTAACAATAGAGCTCAGTTTAGGCTCATCACAAAGGGAAAGAATTGTTCTTTGTATTAAAAAAAAAAAATTATTAAATTTCATCAACATTTCAACCCATCACTACTATTTAAAAAAAAGTCAAGTGTCCATTTTACCCCAACCTCCCCTAACTTGAAAAGTGCTTCTCTTCATGTTGTTTAAAAATTAAATCCGCCATGTTCGATTACTGACCCATCTCATTTATATATAAGGAACAAGGATTATTCCATTAGTCCATTACAAGTGAGATGTCATATTTTTTATTCATCCCCAATGACCTTTCTTCCAGTGCTGAAAGACGAGAATTCCTCAAGCATCTTGGAACATTACGAGGCGAAGCAACAACATTTCTTGCGATGTTAAACGATACGAGAAGACAAGTAAGAGAATTGTACTACGCTGGTAATAATGGAGATGGTGCAGTCGGCGTGCAGGCCTACAGGTAAACTTCACTCTTATTTTCCAGGATCCCTCTGTTATCCGCTTGAATTCAGAACAGACAGATGTACATTGTGAGAAAAAACGCTAATGTCACAAAAATAACATAAACTTCTTGGGCTAGGGAGATAGCATGTAAATTCGATCTAACCAGTGGGATAAAGTTTTTGGGATAAAGTACACTGAGAAAAAATCAAACAAGTTCTCACCCAAGTCATGTGTGGAATAACAAATCGCGAGTTAAAAATCATTTGAAAAATTGTTTGAAAGAATTCTTTCAACAGAGACGAAATATTTGGGTCAAGAGGCAGATCATTCTTACCAGACGGTGCCTCAGGATGAAAACATTTCTTGTAAAGAAAAATTTATGAAGAAATATTGTATATTTTTATTCTATTTAAGAATTAATTTCTTATCTGTGATTATTGAATAGTCGAAATGATAAACTACTGTCCCTGGTTTCGCTTGAAACAAACATTTTTCGTGTGCAAAATACATATGAAAGAAATGAGATTTATTGCTTGTAGAGAGAATACAATTTTTTTGAAACAACTAAATCTATTTTTGCAATACAAATTTGTCATCTCAGGATAGTCTTTAAATGGTCAGCCCTAGATTTTATTTTTCTCGAGAATTTCAAGTTGCTTTTTTTTTTAATTTCAAGAAAATGTTCCCAAACAAGTTTTCTTTAAACCAAAAGAATGGCAAGTTTAAAATTTCAAAAATAGAAATTTTTTCATTTGATTCAAGAAAAGATACGAGATCCCTTTTCCTCTCAGTGTAACCATGAAGTCTGTTTTCCTTCGCAGACCCGTGCTACGAGACCTCGCCAGAATACTAGTTTTGGTAAATCGAAAAGATGATGAGATAGCACTACCCCCCAACGACTGGCAGAGGCTTCTGGCTTGGGCCGAGCGTCTCCTCAGGAGATACAAGAAACACACGTCCCCCGAGGTAAGAGGAAACACTTGAGATAGTTTTTCGAAATAAAAATAGTGCACATAGACCTATTGAAACGACTCGACCAATTGAAGAATCACTGTGTGATGCAAAACCCCTTTGTTCTTTCCGGAAGAAACCGAAGAATTGACGTGACCACTAGCATATGTAATTGCCCTGAAACAAAGGGGGAAAAAAAATTATCACAAACTGTTTTTTTTCTCATTCCCCGCAAACTGCCAGTCGGTCAGACACTTTGGTGAGTGGTTTTTTTTCCTTCAAACATCGAGCGTGATTACGTTTATTCTATTCAAGAGGCGTTGCTAGATTGTTGCGCCATGGTGAACAACTCATAATGCACTGTTTATGATTTCTTCACGTTCTAGTTCCTCCTTTTTCGCATTTTCTTTGCTGAGGTTTTTGAGAGGAGGGTACACGGAGAGAAAAGTTGGATAAAAATTATCTAGAAAATCGTGACAAATTTTAGTGTAGAGTGAACAGGCCACTGTCACGAAGTTTCATGGTAGTGCAATCATTTTCCTGCATTTTTTCTAAAGTTTTGCGATTTTATTGAAGAATTTTGCAACTTTGCAGCGCATTTTTTTCCACAGCAAAATATCTAATAACAACTATTTTATCGAAAAAATTAGTAGAATTTTATCTTTCTATACTTTTTCTATTGAGACATTTTCTATAGTAATGCCTCGACATGGATTTTCTGAATTTTTTTCACTCTACGTTTCTTCTCTTTTCATTAAAAAAATGAAACAAAAAAAATTCGAAAATTCAATAGAATAGAATAAGTTGTGAATAAGTTGTGTAGAAAAATAAAAATTTCATTGATTTGTCCCATAGAATATTTTCCATCGAACGTTTCTGTTGCAAAAAAATGCACAGATAAGCTGCGAAATTTTTCAACAGTGATCCAAAAACCAATAGAAAATTCAATAGAAATCAATAGAATTCTCTATCGAATTCGTTAGCTTTTTCTATGAATTTTCTCCCTACGTGTTTCATTGTAAAAAAATTGGTGTGAATTCAATAAAAATAAACCACTTTCCTGAGTGCACCCCATCATTTATCTTTCTAATGGTCAAAATATGTTCCAGGTGGCCCAACTAGTGACATTTCTTCAGCAGCCCACACACCAGTTGACCCCCCAGTCACCCCAGCAGATTGCAATCGCTCAAAGCACCCCCCAGACATACGAATTACGTTCAACACCAACGAATCTCACGACATTCCAAGCAAATGCACCACTGACAACATTTCAAGCGAGTGATAAATCAAGCATAAGTCCAGCCTCATCGAGCCTGGGCTACACCAAAGACAGTAGTCCAATAGGCTCAAGCCTCGGGCAGAATAACTCAATGATATACAATGACAAGCTGAGTCCATCTGGCTCGACAGTTGGCCAAACTACACCCCTTGTTTATGGACAGAACCACAATCCATCACCACAACTCCAAGAACTCGCTATTTCAGCATTCAATCACAATTACAATAATTCATTGGGTGAAAATAGTGTGTCATGTGGAGAAAGTGAGTGCAATGGACTTAGCAGTGATCTTAATCCACAGTGGGAATTTCAGACTAGTATCGAAGCGACAAATTACACCATTCTGAATGATTGGGCCCCAGGGAGGGACTACCTCATCGATGATTTTACGATTCTTGGATTCAGGCCGCAGGATGAAATCACTACTGAGTTATAATTTATTTTTAATTATTGATGCATGTTACGAAGGAGATGAGGAGGAGAAAAGACAACGATTGGTCCGAATTTATGTAAAAGTTATGTTTTATTTAAGTTGAAGGATTTCGGAGGTTTAGAGATGGGATTCGGTAGTGGAGTCGTCATTCCTGATTTACTGAGAGTTTACGAAGTTTTTTGGCAATTGGATATTTATGTCGAGAATAAGGGGGACCAGATGGCAATGTCCACAGACATTTTGCGTTGTTGAACGAATTTCTGTAGAAAATTTTTTTCTGACGTTTTTGTTGGAGAGTCGATGATGAAGATAATTGGATATATCGATTAGGAACTGGATTTTTAGTGGAAATTGAGCTTTTTACAGTTGAAATATCTTGAGATTCAATGGATTGAGGAGAGATATATCAGGAGAGATCGTCTGTGGCCGAATTAATTTTCATCGAAGAATTATTTTCTGTCATTTTGTTCCAGAGGCGATAAGAATGGAGATAATTCGATAATTCATTGGCAAATACAAATTTAATTCGGAATTCAATACCTTTACACTTGGAATATATGAATCGATTTCTGAAAAAGTTGTCTCCTGATTTTTTTGCAAAGGTGCTTAATTAGATAAATTCATTGTCTATTCAAATTTTGATTAAAAATTGGTCTATTTATATACGGAATACCTAGAAAACAAGTGGATCCAGCTGTAAATTCATTAATAATTGAGGTCTTTTACGCTTGAAATATTTTAAGGGCGAGGAAAAAATCTCAAAAGAGCGAATTTCGAGACCAATAAATTTCCGACATTATTTTCTTCAGACATTTCACCCCAGAGCCCATATTTGTAAAGAAAATTCGATTATTTCTTCAGCAATTTAAATCTCGATTGAAAATAAATGTTTTTTATGCTCGCAATATCTCAAAAACGAATTTGCGAAAAAATATCGAACGATTTTTTCCTAGTAGAAAAACTAATCCTGGAGATGATGACACGAGTTCATCATTCAATTGAAGTTCGATCAAAAATTGATTTTCTTGCAATTTTTTAAAAGTGATTTGGGAAAAAGTGTCAAGGGAACATGACAACTGTCTTCTGACGTCTCGTCTTAGATTCAAGTATCAACAAGTTAATTAAATAAATTCATCATTAGATGACATTTTTTTTAAGATAAATCCGTGACACTCGAAATATCATAAAATTGAAGTGTCCAAAAGTCATGTGGAAGCTTTTTGTAAGAGCTGGTTTGTAGGTAGACAAAATTTTCTGAAGATAATGAGGTAAATTGGTCATTCAGTTCAATTTCGATTGAAAATAGAAATTTTTCACTTGAAGTATCTTGAGAAAATGCCCTGTCTTCTGACGTTCTCACTTGGACTAGATGGTGAACGAGATAATTAAACAAATGTCTTAGAAAATCCAATTTAAAAAAATAAAGATTTTACGCTTGAAATATTTTCAAGTGGTTGAATTTATGAGGGACAGAAGATCTATCATGTCCTCAACGAAAGCAGTCTCATGAGGCTTTCTCTTAACATAAACCATTCATGATTGAGATGATTAAATATTCAATGAGCCAAAAATTGATCAAATTTCGCTACTTATTCGAAACTCATCTTCTTTCTTTACTCGAATGTCTGATGTCTATAGTAGATGTGTTTTTCACCAACAACGTGGGACTGATCTTTAGTGTACCAAATGTTCAAGAGGTTCTAAGAATTTAGGTGATAATTCGTGTCAATTATTTAAGAAAAAAAACACTGCACTAGTCAATTTGCAATATAACGTGCAGTGGAGAATAATAATGAGACTAAGAGTGTTACGAAAATTTTTTCGAAAGTTTTCAGTGGCTACATATCAAAACTTGAGAAATCCGCCCAATAAGCAATGTCAATTGTCTATTTTCGATAATCTTGAAAAATTATTAGAAAACCTTGAACGATGTCCAGTGATGATCTGGTATTTGTGTATTTTTCGTACACATCATTATTTTTCACGGCTCGTAGAGAGTCTCTATGTACAAACATTTGTAAATATTAGATAATAATCTGGAGATATATTCACATAATATATATATATATATACTCGAATGGAAACAATAAATTTATAATGAAGAATCATAATAAACCGTTCTTTCGTTTTCTTTCAAGGATGATGAGGAGAATTAGTTTCATTATTTATAATTTAAATATATCTTTTGTGTGGGAGTGATGAGAAGGAGGACGAGGGGGAGGAAGACACTTCGGAGGAGCAGGAGCAGGAGATTGAACTGGAGATGGATCAGGAGCAGTATGAGATCGAGGGAGGAGGAGTTCGAGGAGGGCGAGGAGTTTGATGCAGAAGAGCAGATTGTCAAGTTTGAGGCTCAAGAGATTGAAGGGGAGTATGCGCAGGAGTACGAGGAGACCTCCAGGGAGGACACTACTGGGAATATTGAGGGGGCTGAGATGATTACGCATGAGATCTCACCAATGAGTAACTTGAAGAGTATTATTATTATTAGTATTATTAGTATTATTTCTTGTGAGAAATTTTATTTTCTTAAAAAAAGTTATTTTAATTTTTTCCTCTGAAAGCACTCATTATGGAGATAATTCAATGTTTAATAAGATAAGTTAATTTAAATTGTTCATACTTCCATACAGAAATAATCTATGACTAAATCTAATCTATGACTGTGTACAGACTTATGAAAAGTCTAAGGGAACAACTGTACATAAAAAAAATGTCCATAACGATATCTGTCCACCATCATTGCAGTCGGCGAAACAGTATCGTAGAGTAGAAATTGCGTTCGTTTTATTTGCCGTCGATATTAATTATGGATGGCGCCATGTGTCCCACTATAGCGCAAATGATCTAATCGTCGCATAAGCCACTGTGAATTATCAGTTTGATAATTCACCGGTAGCCCGGTGCATTATCAAAATAAAACTGATGCCAAGGTCCCACGTGACCCTGAATACAGCACTCTGATTGGTCGAAATTGGAATTAACGAAATTATCCATCGAATCGGCGCACCACCTCTCAAAAACTCCCGCGACCACCGCAAGAACCTCAGCGCCCCCGGAAGCTGCGTGCGCACTTTCCCCCCTTCCCGTTCCGATGAAATCCAACTCCCGCCTGTATTTTTCCACCCAGCGAAAATTGAAACAACCCCCCGAACCCCAAAAATTCCTCCGGAAAACCGCCTCTAGCCCCAAAAACCCAAAATTCCGTCAATTTCCGGGACCGTCACGCCCAAAAAGCCCCCGAAAATGGCTAAAAAAATTCGGCAGTTGCGGTGAACAGAGCGGAACGGGAACGGGTGGAGAGAGGGGTCGGCCATGACAGTTAGTCCCATATTTTCGATTCAATCCGTTGGTGTGTCCACAATCGTCCCCTCACCGAGTAATCCCAAAATAATCCCTCCAAATATCCCGATTAAATCGCAAAACACAATTAAAATACACCTCCAACAATCGTCAAACAAATTGACGACTGAATTTGCTGAATTGAGTGGTGTCTGGTGGCCATTATTAAAGATTGGTGGCTGAGTGTAGAGGTGGTGAGACGTAAAGAGAAACGTTGGAGAGGAGGATAAGGCAAGGTGAGGTGTGCCCCCCTTGCGTCGAAACAGAAACGGCTCGTTGAGGAGGGCCGACGGGCGACGTACGGGAGATGCAAGAACCCCCGACGGCACCATCCACCACGTGAGTCTTCATCAAAAAAATTGTGAAAAAAAATTCAATTACCCGTTGTCCATTCGAATCCCAGCCATTTTAATTTTTTACACTATCGTGATAAGGCTGGCTGCACTTTATCCGACAGACCCGTAGGCCACAAACCGTCCATCTTGTTGGCCCCTTGTCCTCGTTCCACGAGCCGTGATAATTGACGCGTCATATGTGCAACGAGAAATTTATTCTCAATTCTTTAGCGATAAATTGTATCGCTTTTCGTCGATTACTGAATCACGTTCATCTGGAGTTTTTGCCTGTTCGGTCTTGGTTTTCCCTCGCATTTCCGATGCTTCTTTGGGGATTGAGCGGGGGATTTGGGTGGGCTCTCGCGGGTTTTTAGAAATGTTTAGAGACCTTTGTAACATGGGGGGACTTTACATACAACCGATGACTCACTCTTTCCCGCTCTCACGCTGGAGTTGTTGATTTGGTGGCTAGTTGTTCGGAATTTATCTTTTTTTTTTGTTTCGGGGGTTTTGATGGCGAGGGGTTTCTCAGAGGAGAGGGACGTTTTTACTCGGTGCTTGGGGAATGGAATATTGTTTTTTCGGGCTGGTGGTATATTGTTTTGAGGTTAAAGTGCAGTGGCTGTGCGGTGAGTGCGTGGGGTTCTAGGCAATTTAGAAGTTTTTTTCTGAGAAAATGGTTTTTACGAGTTTTAACGATTTTGGTTTGAAGTCATTGTGGCTTGGGGAAGGAAATTATTTCCGTTGTTGTCGGGTTATTGAGTTATTCGATTTGTTTACGGTAATGGCTATTTGTGGAGAGTTTTGGGGACTCGTTTGATGGAGGAAATAATTGCAGGATGAAAAATGAAGACCGCCCAGAGGATTTCACCTGCAGGTCTCATTGAACAAAGATGAACAGTGACCAGCATGCACTGCCAGCGACGACGCAGGCACAGCAAGAGGTAAATACCAAATTTGATACTGGTAGACTACTCTCTAGCCTCCAAGTGCGTTAACATGAAGGATCAATTGGTGGAATGCCTCGGTGAATCATTAAAGCTTGAATTAATGCTTTGTTAAGTCCTTAACTAAATCATTTCGGTGGAGAAGTGGTCAAACGTACAAGTTCAGTTTGACAGGTCGAATGGTGGGTTATCTCTTTAGGAAGTGATTTTAGCGGAAAATATCAGGAAATATTTTCTCATGAAACTACTCGTTCTCGAGATTTATTCGGTAGGATCTCCGGATTGGCAGAGGAAAATTTGAGAAATTTGAGAACATTTTCAAGGTTGTTTATTGAGGATATCCAAGTACTTTGGCTATTTTTTTTACAGTGAAATGTTTTTTTACTTTTGTAATCGAACATCAGAGCTTTCATAATAGCGCTTTTCTTGAACTGTTTTTTTTCAAAATTATCTGAATGTGTTCCTTCAAAACTACTTTTTTTGTTTATAATTTTTACGTGTTTCTTGAAACCTGGATTAACCTCTAAAACAATTGAACCCTGATAAGCAAGGGGGGGGGTGAGGGGTTAGAGGTTAATCCTGGTTTCATGAAACATGTAAAAATCTAAAACAAAAAAAATAGTTTTGAAGAAACATACTCAAATAAGTTTGAGAAAAAGCGGTTCAAGAAAAGCGCTATGAAGTCTCCAATAACCCTAAGTTTCCGGACATTTTATAATGATTTTTTATTATTTAAACATTGTAGGTTTGAATTTGAATCTCGATATTGAACCGTTACAAAACATTTAAGAACCTCAAAAAAAATGAAAAAGTTTGCTTTTGGAAATTGACGAAATAATTGAAAAATTTTAATTTTAAAAAATCACGCGTATTTTCTATAAATGATTTACGAACAATCAATTTTCCACTATCAAAATCATTTGTTCGGAATCATAACAAATTTATTCATATTCAGAATTTTACCAGAAATCGAGTTCATGCCTAAAAAAATTGTTTCCGAAAGTTTACGAGATAATAAATAATTAAGTGCGGGCTTTTAATATGCAAGACATAGTCCAAACTCCCCGAACTCGATTTTTCGATCTCATGAGACAATGGTTTTTACACAATTTTTAAAAAACTGATCCGTGATGAATTAATAAATTCCGAATACCGCGAATTTTATGGACAATTTTGTACTGCATAGTTTCTGCGATATTTAACTCATAAAAATGCCACGATTTTGCCCAGAATTCAATCGAAATCGAATTACATGTAGATGCATCGAGCGTACTAAAAAAATAAAAACCCATCATTATTCTCGGTAAAATTGTGGAATTTTCAAAGAAAACTCATTTGTTTCAATTTTTTCGCGTTTTATGCGAATTACTAACGGAAAACTTAGACGATCGTGTTCATAACCTAATGAGTTTCTAAGTCACATTAACATTCATCGATTGAAAACAAAATTTTTTGAATCGGTTCATTTATTCAGAAAATATCATTGGACACGCACACCCGCAGAGACATGTCTTCAAAAACGTATCAGGATGATTCTAGAGGTCAAGAAATAGTGGAGAAATCATGGAAATTCCATATTCGATTTTCGGGGTCATTATAATAACTTCCTCCGGGTCGGGAAGTTAACAATTCCTTATTTGATTCAAACAGTTGTTTTCTAAATCAACAACATGAGAATAGAGAAACCCAACAGCTTTTGAGGATGCGATAAATCAAGTCATTTAGAATTCTTTCCGGAAATCCATAGGTACCAACTTTTGGGTATTATTGTCTGGAGATATACCTTAAAGAGCAACGAAATGCCGCTAATGTTTAAAATTCATGGACAAATTTCCTGCCTAAAGTTATCGATTAGCGCCTCCAGGAGGCGCTGACGAAGATCAATCTCCGATGTCGAAAAATATTAATAACGTTGAGCATAAAATTTGTTCAAAAATTTCGAGAAAGCCGTGGCCTTCTGTTACCCCTTAACAAAATAATTTTCTCCCATTGAGTTTCACCACTTCATCACAACAGAATGTAATCTCCAACCAAAATTACGAAAATTAACAATCACGAATTAACGCATTTGTCGCTAGAGCCTAGTCCCCACGCCGCCAATATCCTGTACAAATAAACCATTTTGCACGTAAAATCGCATGCCATCCCCGTCGATGTCGTAAAAACGTGATTTATCTTCTCTCTTCAGTTTTTTCCTGAATTATCCCCCTGTCCCCTTTTTTATTATTATTTTTTTGAATATAAAATTGGTAGGAAGTAAACACGGGTCAAAGTGGTCGTCCTTCTTATCCAGTTGGTCTGACATCTTCATCGAGTGGAAATGTAGGCACTACTGTTCCCCATTCGTCGGCAGATCTACGTGTAGGTACAGCAGTAGCATTAGCATCTTCAGTAGCTAAATATTGGGTCCTGACGAATTTATTTCCTGGACCGATACCCCAGGTATCAGTTTATCATCCACACCACAGTGCAACACACAGAAGTGGTACTGGTGGTAGTGAAGTACAGACAAGCAAAGAAACAACAATAGCCCAGGATATGGCGTTATCCTCAAATTCACATCATCAAACAACGAGTTCAACGCATCATCATCAATCTACGGTTACCACTAGCAGTCATCACAGCTCTTTACAGTCCCCCCAGGTTTGTTTGGGCGTTAGAAATTGCATGATTTATGTCCCATTCTCAGCTTCATGCCTTTTGTACAGTGTATACAGTTTATATTTCGCTTTTCATGGTTTTTATCATTGTTTCATGTTGATGGGGATGGTTCGAATTTCATTTGGAATAGTATTTTGTCTTCATTCCATTGATTAGCGTATGTGAATGAAAGAGATGATTAATTTCATTGTGAGAAGTGGTAAGATTTTGGGAAACAAAATGAATGGATTCATTTTTTTAACATTAAATTGTCTCGAGGTTCAGTGATTTGCAGGCGAATATCACAAGATATTTTTGAAAGGGAATTTTGTCAGCTATAAAAAAGATCCCTTGACATTTTCTCTTCGAAACAGCTGTGGAGATTAATGCATGGTTAACAAAAATGTAAAGTTTGAATTATTAAGATTTATTACTCAACGTGTTGTTAAATACTAAAACACGTCAATAACTAGTGAAATTGATTCACCTGCAAAAAAAACCCTTTTGACATTTTCTCCTACAGGCACTCGTTTTCGAAATAAATGGAAAATTTAATGACATTTTTTAGTCAATTTTTATCCCAGGAATGCTCTCTCGGCGACGAAAATAAATAGAAATAATATTGATGTCTATGTAACAAAAATTATCTTTAATTCATTCAGTGACTGAATAATATTCCCAAGCTAGTGGAGTAAATGGAAAAAACATTGTTTTGAAGAAAAAAAAATGATTTCAAATTGCCAGATACCAGTGTCTCTACCAGGCTTAACTCTGGACGGTTCACATTTATCATCGAGCCATCTCCAAGCTGCTCACGCACAGATGCAACAGATGAATGCCCAACAGCAACAACAGTTACACCAGAGTCAGCAGGGACAGCAACAGTCACATCATCAAATGCAGAATCATCAGAATAGCAGCAGTGGTGGGGGCCAGGGCCAGTCTGGCCGAGAGGAGAATAAAATTAAGGATGAGGGGGGGAGTTGTACGACTGAGAGGTGCAGTGATAATCAGGTGCACTGTCAGGTACAGTGTGATCTACAACTCACTCAGCAACAGGATTTACAACAGAGTATGATGCAGAATCAGGGACAGAATCAACAGTCCCAGCAGATTGGGGTTAATATCAGTGGTAACTCGGGGGGTGAGGCTGGCAGCCAGAGTAATTCGGAGAAGGGGGAGAAGAAGGAGGAGATGAGACAGCTAAATATGACACAGTGAGTTCAATTCAGAAATTAAATGGAAGGAGTAGTTACACTGTTAGAAGAAAATTGAAATTACGTAGACTGTTTCGTAGCAATTTTCTGGGGAGTGACATTGGAGTTGATTTAGAAGGGAAAAATGACGAAGGCTTAATTCAATTAAAAATTAATTAATTAAATTTTATGAATGAATGATTTCAAATATTAAATGGAAGTCGATATTTTTGAGCGGCAGGAAGATGACAACTCTTCGAATTACTTGAATTTTTAATTAAATGAAAATTCAAAAATATATTTATCTGAAATTTGCTGATCTCTATTAATTTTTTTGGAATAATTGAACTTAAATTCATAATTTCCATATACTTTTGCGTCAAATTGGGGTTTTGCAATCAAAATCACTTGGGATTTCCGTGAAACTGTCACTTTTTCTTATTGTCAAATTTTTAAGTCAAATTTTTCTTATTGTGGATTTATCTAGAAAACAGGTGGGATTAGGAGAATATGTTCGTTTTTTGTGGAACATTGAAGTGAACTGAATATTCAATTACCTGTACGAGGTTGTGAATTATAATAAAATAAAAAATAAAAACTCACGACATTTATTGATTTATCTTCAAACCGGTTGATTTTAGGGGAGATTGAGATTTTTGCAGATTTTTTGTAATTCACAAAATCTGCAAAAATGTCTCCAGCACTCTCTCAAAATCACTCATTAACGAGATAATTGAATATATGTGTACATGTGAGAAGTGACGAATCGGCTTTATCACCGAACACTATAAAATACATCAAGTCAACCCAGAAAAAATCCTGCAAAACCTGTCTCTTCTCAAAATTCAATATTTTAAAAGCTCTGAAAAATCGCCCCACCAGGAAGAGACGATTTACCCAATTGTTAATTCCAATTGAAGGTTCCAAGTCCCAGAGTTGAAACCAGGTGGTCACATGATGGACGTGAGAACAGCAGACGGTTCAGTAGTGAAAATAAGTGCTGGAAATGAACAAGATCTTGCTAAAACCCTTGGCGTTGAGATGGTGCAAAACATGTACAAGGTAATCCCAGCATTTTATTTTCATTCTCATCTCCATTCGACTCTCATTAAAAATCAATCTCCACTCACAAAATCGTATTTTTCCATTCTCAAGGTCAACGTTGAGGACATAAATCAGCTGCTGGCTTACCACGAGGTGTTCGGCAAGCTCCAGAGTGAAATAGCAGCAGGTACAACCCTGGTGGGTGGCACAGTACCAACTCAAACTGTTACTACCATTCAGAATGGCACGCCAATTGTTCAACAAGTGCAATTGAATAAATTCGATATTAAAACGAGTGATGGTGAGGCAACACCAGGACCAAGTGCATCGCCAGTATCAGTTGGCAGTCATGCGTGTGAAGTTTGTGGGAAAATATTTCAATTCCGTTATCAGTTGATTGTGCACCGACGGTATCACACGGAGAGAAAGCCCTTCACTTGTCAGGTGAATAAAAAAACATGAAAATTAAATGTTTACGTCTAGTGTTTGTTACATCTGAGTGGATAAAAAATTCATTATTCATTGGATTGGTTATTTATTTGCAACTGTTTCAGGTGTGTGGAAAGGCTTTTACCAACGCAAATGATTTGACCAGACATGGAAAGTGTCACCTGGGGGGTTCAATGTTCACGTGCGCTGTATGTTTCCATGTATTTGCCAATGCCCCCTCATTGGAGCGTCATATGAAACGTCATGCCACTGATAAACCCTATAACTGCACTGTGTGTGGCAAGAGTTTTGCCAGAAAAGAGCATTTGGATAATCACACACGGTGTCACACTGGAGAAACACCATACAGGTAATTTTTGGTCAATATTTACGATTAAGGTATATCCCTGGAAAACATGTTTTTCTAAAGATTGTCCCCGTGTTTTTCACAGGGGTCAGTGGGGCAAAATGAAACAGTCAAAAGACGACTGTTTGACGCAATTCAAGCAAAACAAATTTTTTATAAAATATTTTTTTTATCAACTTTTGCTTATTAACTGTTTTTTATTCTTGTGAGTACATTCAATAGAATGGAAAATTATTGAGAAGTTTAACGCAAATTAATTGCAACTTAATTGACACATTTGATTGTTGAAAATGATTGAATCTATAGTATGGTCTGTACCAAACTCTAAAAAATACTAGGAAACCTTGAGGATGTTTATCCAAAGTCCCAAGCACTTGAACAATTTTTATTTTCTTTTCAACTTTTAGACAGTTATTTTCGATTTTGTATAAATGATTGTACTCATGGAAACCGCCTTACTTTCCCCATTCGTTCGAGATATCCGCCATGTTCGAGTTCTCATTACTGAAAAATTGTCCATCTCTCGTCGATGTCAAGGGATTCACACGAATTTAGTCCCCAAATGGAATCCATTCACCCCGTTTCACCCCTCAATTTCTAAATTATCAAACTCCACTCAAAAGTATGAAGTACACAAGTTAATCTCGACGTTTTTGTACTCCAAAAGGTGTCAATACTGCGCCAAAACTTTCACCCGTAAGGAGCACATGGTGAATCACGTGAGAAAGCACACTGGCGAGACGCCCCATCGATGTGACATATGTAAGAAGAGTTTCACTCGAAAAGAACACTTTATGAATCACGTTATGTGGCATACCGGTGAGACACCCCATCATTGCCAAGTTTGTGGTAAAAAGTACACGAGGAAGGAGCATCTGGCTAATCACATGCGTTCACACACTAATGATACACCATTCAGGTGTGAAATTTGTGGTGAGTACCTGAAAACCAATATTACATTTATCTTGAAAACAGTTTCAACCCTTTTACAATGATTACATAACTATCTTATACCCCCCAAAAAGAGTTTGAAATGCCCTTTTCAATGAATCCCCTTTAATATCATCATCAATTCAATTCTCGATTCAATTACGAATAGGATTCCCCAATTTTTATTTGAATTATTCTGTTTTACCACTCCGCAATGAGAGGAAAACAAACAAGTTCTCAAATAAGTTTTGTTTGGATCAACAAAATCGCTAGTTGAAAGTTACAAAAAAAGGAACTGTTTGATTCGAATTGGAAAATCTCAAATATGAATAATTAATAAATTGCTCATTAAAATTTATTCAATTATGATTTGATGAAGAAATCAATTTGATGATGTCGTTGATATGAATTTAGTTTACAAAATTAATGAATAAATTCATTAGATTCATTAATGCTACATTTACTGCTATTATAGTACAAAATCATTACACATCTCCCAAGCATTATTCAACTCTTTCTACAATCCCCTTTTTTAATTTAATTCAATTCAATTCTTTGTCCAGACTTCCATAATTGGCTTTATTCAGGCTGAATTTAATTACAAATAGAATTATTTTAATTCACATTTGAACAATTCCAATTATCAGTTGAACTATTTCATTTTTGATCTTCAAAATAATCAGATGATGTCGTTTATATTTCGTTCATAAAATTAGCGAATAAATTAATTTTATTTCGTGATCGTCTGAAGTTTCATGAAACCCAGCATAAACCCACCAACTGTTGTGGGAGAGGGGATGACTGTGTGCGTTACACTGGGTTTTGAAATAAAATTTTTCGCGAGAATTGATCGCGCATCGCAGCACCCAAGTTCCCCCCGTTCACCGGTTTCATATTCACGGGTCGCGCGCATTCCACTGTAAAGCGCCCCTCTTTTACCATATAACCTTAGAAATCAGACATTGCTTTTGTCCCCTCCGTCGTTGTGTACTGCCGTTTGCATAATTCGTGGATATAATTACATCTGTCTTTGCATTTGTAGATTCTACTTCCCCGTCTTGTCTAAAAATTCCTAATTACATTCACATTAACAGTTATGTTGAATAATAATATTGATATAGTGAATGGAAATATTAATATTCAATACTTAATAATGAAAACAATAAATCGTATCGAAATGCTTTGACAAATCGGCTGTTTAATTTCATTGAAAATCTGTGTAAACAAGAACTGAATCGTTGAAATAAAATTGAATAACTCAAATCTAAAGTTCGATTGATAATTGTGATGGCATGACTTGCTATTTTGTAAATATAAGTGGTTAGTATTGATATTTCAATGTTTTTTGGATTGAGATGATTCATTTGGGGAATTTTGATCATTCGATAATTTAATTGGAGATTGAGGTTTTTTTACTTTCATTTTTGTCGATGTGTTTTTGTATTTTATGCTCGGGTTTTTCGCCCCTCGACCGCGCCATGCGGGCGTTTGTTTGATTGGTGCATATCGATTTTTAATACAATCGTCTGCGGGCGCGGAGCCCCCCCGTCTCCTCCCCCTTTCTATGTTTTCGCTGTAACTGCCGTAATCACGGGTTTACGGTGATGAATACATGCGCAGCAGCGTTGAATTATGCTCTGTCACGATTCATCTGAAATTAATTGATTATTGATTGGGATTTTTTTATTTTAGTCAATGATTAAATGGGTAGAATTCAATGGAATTCGGAATTTTTTCTATTTTTTTTATCATGTTATCATAATTTTTGGGAATTTCTACATGATGTACCACTCAATTGACAATTTTTGATTACGAAAGATAAAAAAAATCCAGATAACACTCGAAAGATAGGACATCCGGCCCTTAAATGCAAAATTCTCACCCAACAAAAAACCCTAAAAACCAACAGAAAAAAATTCATTATTTCTGTTTCAACGACACAATACAGGTAAGTCGTTCACGAGGAAGGAGCACTTCACGAACCACATAATGTGGCATACTGGTGAGACACCGCATCGTTGTGACTTCTGCTCCAAGACATTTACAAGAAAGGAGCATCTACTGAATCACGTACGCCAGCACACGGGTGAGTCTCCACACCGATGCGGCTTCTGCTCCAAATCGTTCACCAGAAAGGAACACCTTGTTAACCACATCCGCCAACACACAGGTGAGAGCGGTTGGCAGATGTTCACTTCACCGGGCAATCAATTATCTGTTGTTTGTCCAATCTAGAGACCGAATTAATCTATTGGTGGTTTTATCGTACTATTCGTCATTCCAACCATCCCTTGATCGAATTAAAATCTCTACAAATTCATTGTCACTCACTTGTTCATTGAAATCTCCAGGGGCAGACGGTCATCACTCATCTGTCATTATTTTACGAAATTCAGGGGAAGTTCAACCCGAGAAAAAAAGTTTTTCGTTTTTTGAGGAAAACGTTTGAAGGGCGGAGCTAAAACTGGTGGAATATTTGCAAGCGGAAAATACAATTTAGGGGATTCTTTAGACTCGATGATTTAAAAATGCTTGAACACCTCTGGATTCCCCTAAATCGAATTTTCCGCTGGCGAATCTCGCTAGTTTCAGCGTTATTTTTAAAAGTACTATTCATCCCACGATTTTTTTTTTCAGATATCCCATTTTGCATATTGAATTTGCCTTCGACCGCTCAAAATTAGACATTCGATTTTTGCGTAGCCAAAATTTTTGAAATAGTTTGTCGAAAATGATCATCAATTTGTGTTCCTCATGCAGAGGGGGTGACCGCGGTGAAATTTGAGACTTGCAGGGGGTTGTTTCTATCATACAAATGAATTTGGGATTTATTTTCTATAGGGGAGAGTGGGCAAAATGAAACAGTCGAAAACAGTCGAACGACAGTTTGACGCAATTCAAGCAAAAAAAATTTGTTTTATTCACTATTGTTTTAAAACTCATTTTTGTTCATTAACTTTTCTTTTATTATTGGGAGTAATGATTAGAATAATAATTTTCTATTCAGTAGAATGGAAAATTATTGAGATGTTTTTACGGGAGAAGATTTTGTCAATGGATTAATTGAAAAGAAAATGAAACAAAATCCAAAGTCTAGCGGAAGGCCCAGGGGGAGATCCAGATTGGGAAAAAGGAAAATGTTATACTGAATTTCAATCGAATAAAAAAAAAGTGTAATCTGTCTAATCTAATCAATTGTAATCAATTGAATTATAAGACGAATAAGGACTCCCAATAATAAAAAAAGTTAGTAAGAACATTTTTTTTGCTTGAATTGCGTCAAATAGTCGTTTTACGGCTGTTTCACTTTGCCCCACTCTCCTCTACTCAAAAAATGAGAATAAATCAAGTTTCAATTTTTTCCAATAGCGACATGTGGCTGTACAGGCATAAAATCGTCAAAATAGTCCCCTTAAAGGATTTTTGATGGATTGGCTTGAATTTTGGTTTCCACAAACAATATATTGATGACAAAAAATATTTGAGTTGGTTTGCAAATTCCATCATGGGAAAAATAGTACTTTCGAAAATTGTTCCTCGAAAATCGGAAGTTTTTTTTTTCGGGATGACCCTCTTCTTAATCGAATCTGTTTATCAAGGAAAATTCATATTCACGTAATTCTCTTTCATAGAGCATCTGTCCCGTCATTCGTTCGTCCCCCAAAAAAATTTCGGGATCGACTTTTAACATCTTTGAGAGTCCTCGCCACCACACCATCACCACTCATCCTCTCTTCTATTCGAAGAGTCGATGAGACATTCACTCTGCCTAATACACCGCTCTCATAACGCTTAGTCTTAAACAATATAGAACACTACTCGCGAGGGATTTTTTGTCCTTAATTGTCTGATACATTTTCTCGCGAAGCGAATGAACACCTGACCCATTTGTCACGATATTTTTCAGGCACTTGAGGATGTCATGGATTATGGAGAAGGAATTCAATGTTTTCTTGTGTTTAACTGGTTAAAGATAATATATGAAAATAATGAATTAAAATGTTTGAATGGTAAATGATAAATCGATGAGAATCTCTCATGATTCCAGGGGAAAATCGAAAGACTTCTATAATTAGAGTTATTCTCGATACGAATTGTCTCGTCTTTCTCCCCTGGAATTACTCCTTATGGTGATTGGTGAACAAAATGTGAATGATTGACGTAATTTAATGAGGTTGGCCCAACAAGGAAACGAAATTTTTTATTCCATATTTTGGAAGTTCGTCCAGATAATTCCCCATGACATCCTCAAACTCAAATCGATTCAAATGATTTATAAATGCCTAATTACCATGAAGTTCGTTATATTCGTGCTGGTAACAGTGCACTGAGAGAAAAAAACTACTTGATACCCCAAAAATAATTTTTACTGCTGGGATAATAACATATATATATATATATATAATAATTCAGTTAATACGAAAGTCCCTCATCCACAATTCATACAATTGAAGCTTTATGCAATAATTGTTTCATCTTTTGCCAAAAAAAGAAACAATTTGTTGGACTGCGAATTTTTCTTCTCGAAATTCCAGGAATTTGGTCAAAATATCCCAAATATATCAATAGTTAACAAAATTTAATTTGGGTGATACGAATTAGGTATGAATTACTATCAAACATCAGTCAAAGGAACAGACAAAACGTCAACATCACCTTCGCAAAGCTCAACAAACAGTAGTCCAGTGATATTAGGTAGTTTTTTCTCTCAGTGTGGGTCAGTGTGTGCGGCTCGACCACGTCAATTGCGCAAGAGGACTTTCCTCGAAGGGCAACGCACGGATATTTTCAGACGCCAAACGAACCACCACATACGTCCACAAAACCACTGCAAATACTCGTCGTTTTGCAGTGCAGTGAATTACTGTCCTGACTCCAACGAGGAAGTAGAGTCGAATATTTTCAGTGGCAACTAGTCGACACACATATCACGCCATAATTCTCAGCTACCAATGTCGTTAAGAGCAGCCTAAACCGATGGGGTGCCCCAAAATTAGTGTCAACGCCCTGAATCCTCCACTCGTGGTAACGTTTGACGCTCAGGGAGAATGAAAAAAAAAAAAAAAGAAAAATACTGAGAGAACAAATATCCGTGCGTGTCGTTCGGCAAAACTCGCCTTGTGCAGGATAACCACCATGTCTGAATGACGCTGAAACGAATTAAAATCAAATTGAAAGAGTCAGTAGAATCATTGAAAGAAAATTTGAAAGATGATGAAAAATCAAAATTTAGCTTGAAAAGAGATATAAAGAAAACTTGTAAAAATTACACAGGTGAGACGCCTTTCCGTTGCCAGTACTGTCCGAAAGCTTTTACGCGGAAGGACCATCTGGTGAACCACGTCAGGCAGCACACGGGTGAGTCACCGCACAAGTGCCAGTATTGCACTAAATCTTTCACGCGGAAGGAACATTTGACAAATCACGTGCGTCAACACACAGGCGAATCGCCACACCGATGCCACTTCTGCTCCAAGTCATTTACGCGTAAGGAGCACTTGACGAATCATGTACGAATTCACACAGGGGAATCACCGCACAGATGTGAGTTTTGCCAGAGGACTTTCACGAGGAAGGAGCATCTCAATAATCATCTTAGGCAGCACACTGGAGATTCATCGCACTGTTGCAATGTCTGCTCCAAGCCCTTCACGAGAAAGGTAATGGATCATTTGGTTTTCGGGGGGAATCTTAGTTGTGAGGGCTTAATGAGATGAGCCAATTTTACTTCGAAATCTTTTTATTTTATTGTTTTGTAGTTGTGTTGATGAAATTCGGTCAATTCTCGATTTCTTTGGACTCTAAGAGTCTATTCCATTTCCCAAAGATAACAAGTTTATGGAGTCGGGCAATTCTTCGTGTAATCTTCGAAATTTATTGTAATTTGATTATTGGTTGAGCTTCTGGTGGTGAAACTATCAATCGAATAATTTTTGTTTTCAATTTCTTATCGAAAATTTGTATTTTTTAATTTTCTAAATGGATTAAATAATATGTGAAAAAACTTTCATTAATGTTCCTGATGAATATGTTTTTCTTATAATGTCTTCACTCCTTCCAACTTTTAATTCTCAGCAAATACCAGGCTCCAAAAAACTGAAATTGTCTCGTCTTATTTCACTCCTGAACTGCTAAATCCCCGTCCCCCTCTCATCAGAAAAAAATCTTACCAATTTTCTTTTTAAAGGAGCACCTGGTGAATCACATGCGTTGTCACACGGGTGAGCGTCCATTCGTCTGCACAGAGTGCGGCAAGAGCTTCCCACTGAAAGGAAATCTTCTCTTCCACATGCGCTCCCACAATAAGGGGAGCAATGCCGAGCGTCCCTTCCGTTGTGATCTTTGTCCAAAAGATTTTATGTGCAAAGGACACCTAGTGTCCCATCGTCGTTCACACTCCGACGAACGACCACACAGCTGTCCAGACTGTGGCAAGACATTCGTGGAGAAGGGCAACATGCTGAGACACTTGAGAAAACACGCCACTGAGGGACCACCGACGCAAGTTAGCACACCATCGGCTATTCCGCAACCCGGTGTTTTACCTCTGCCCACAGCTGCTGCTGTACTTGTGGGACATCCACTGGCACCACCAGCACCACCAGTTGTACCACAACACACCGTCGTCGTGCCGACACCACCGGGGGTTCTAACGTCCTACTGAACTTAGATATTTGGACCAATTTAGAGAGGAACAGAAACAACTCAGTAGAATATCCACTTTTCATTGAATTGAGATTTTGCAGGGGATTTTTCCATTTTTCGGGGACAATATTGAAGGAGTTTTTTTTATTTCGATTAATGATGAAACAAAGGAGTTGACGCCCATTTGATTTTTGTACAATCAGCTATAGCTTCTTCATTAGTCATCATTGCTTGTAGTAAAAAATACGTATTCAATGTTTTTAATCCAATTTCTGTACTTTATCGTTTATTTTCGATACATTTTTTCATTGAATTATTTCATTCAATGATGATACATGGAGAAGTTTGAAAGCTAGGTTTTTCCACTAATTGGCTATAACTTCTTCATTTCTCATCACTCCTTGTGATAAAGAAAAAATACGTATTGTATTTTTTCCCTCAATTTTTATATTTCATTGTTCATTCTCAGTAGATAAATCTCACGTAACCACTCGATTGTTCATCGAAAGTCAACATTTTCGTAGAAGTCTTGCATGAAATTCTTCAATTGTTAAAAATGAAAGTTGGGTGATAATTGATATTAAATGCCTAAATTTTCATTTGAAAAGTTTGAGAAATGAAAAAGTTTTGCGTTGAATTGACTATGGGCTAGTTGCACCCAGCCCTGTTAGCCAAATAAAAAGTCGGAATAAATTCAGTAGTGAAGCGGTTAAACAATTCAAGTCGACTTAGCTCTTAGCTGAGTTATCGTTGAATATCTCCGAATCTATGGCAGATAGTGAAATTTTCCTAATAACCTTTTTTGTAGCTCTTAATTCGCTCTATTAAAAAGGTTATAACAAAAATTCTCCTATCTGCCGTAGTTTCCGAGATTTTCAGTGAACATTGAGCAATAGTCGAAATCGACTTCAACCCTTTTACTACTTCGCTACTGAATTTATGTCTGGAGTAAATTTACTCTACAGTTGAACAATTTTAGGAACTCATCGTAGAGTGCTTTCATTCAGCCACTCGGGGGTGAATATCGACTAAACACTTCGTAATTAGTGGTATTATTGGCAAATAATGATGATAAATCGATAGATTGGTAGATTATTATGGTTCGACAATGTTTGGACGTATTCTACCTCAAAAATGAAACCGACCCCATCTTCTAGACATTTTAATGCTAATTTAAAATTTCTTCTGAGAAATCTTTTTAGTACATCTATTTTTGAGAAAAAAATGTTGAAATGTTGAAATGTTGAAAAATGGCTAAAATCAACAATTTGAATAATTCGTAAAAAAATTAACTTGGACGTTGTTTTTTCCAAATTAATGAAAATGCGATTTGTTTCGTGGATTCGATTTCATTCCAATTGATTGAGTCACCCCTGTTTTAACGTCAACTTGACTTAACATGAAGTTTGAAGATGCTTTTCCTGTAAGGTAACCAGTTAATTGCTCTTATGAGAAGTCATCTTCAATTGTGGAGAGGTTTAGTTGCTGAAATAAAGTTGAAAAACAAAGAGATTGATGCACAAGGTTAACACACGTGTGTAGATAGATTTGAGATTGGCATGCATGAAAGTGGCGTAAACAAATTGCATTTTCATTAATTCATTGTATTTTTTCTGGGACAAACTACGTCCAAGTTCATGTTTTTATAAGTTGTTTAATTTGCGCTTTAATAAAAACTAGGCGTGGTAGAAAGATTTTCCGAAGGAAATTCAAAATCAACATCAAAATATCTATAAAATGGGGTCAGTCTCATTTTTGCGGTCGACGATGTCCGAATTTTCTGAACCGTGTTATTGCTTCCGAATGGAAGCATTGTAATCGTTCTATTTTTAGGTTTTCTAATTTTGCTTGGAACTCATGGAGAATGGTGTGAAACGTAAAAATACGAAGTTTGACCACCTTTTTTTTTTATTTATTCCGATACTTAACTGAGGATTTCTAAGAGGGCTCGGTGTGACCGGCCCTAAGATGTCTCGATTTTTCATTATTTTTTAGAAAATAATGTATTCAACATCTTTCATTCAATTTTTGTATTTGGTTGATCATTCATTTCCAATAGAAATAATTCAATGCAAAATCCCAATTGTCCATCTTTTGTGAGATAATTGTGCACTTGTTTGTAATACTTGACTGATATGGGACTGACAAAAAAACATAAGAGAAGAAGAGAGAATTTATAATAGTGCGATGGGAGAAATACTGGAACCTATAAATAACAATAATTACAGATGTAGAATTTGCATTGAATGAACCGATGAAAAAAGTGGATTCAGCCGATTTTCTAATATGCGTTTAGAATGTAACTGTAACGAGATTACATTTGTTTATTAATCATTAGCTTCTGTTGAGAAAAACATTGGATAACGCAGGGGAATGATGTTTCGTTCATCTTTAACATCTCTTCTTACTTAGTTTGAATAGTTTTATACATATTGGGAGTACGTGCTCCCTTAAAACATGTGTAGATAATGAAATATATAGAGTATTTACCGATCTGTGAACATTGTAAACAAGATTAAGAGAATGAAAAAAAAAAATGAATGTAAAGGAGAGAAAAAAAATAATTTCATACGTCTCTTTAAGTTTGTAGCCATTGTGTCAAGTGCAATATGGTGTTATCTTCGATCGATGAATATCCCATGAAACTGATAGAAGATCGAAGTGGAATTATGTCTCGGAGACGTTTTTCTCAAATTTTGTTAACTTTCGATAATTAAAAAAAAGTTTATGTTTTATAACATTGAAAAATATCATCGTTTTGTAATAATCGCCCAAAATTTATTATTTTTAGAAATAAAATGAAACAAAATTTAGATCTAATTGACCTAGAGATTGTGTAAGGCCATGTATTTCGTATTAAGAGTATAAAATAAATGAATAAAAAAAATAAATGGGACAAAGGGAGACGTGCACGTTGTGTGTCCCTCAGGGTGGCCCTTATTTTCATCAAAAAAACGTGGAATAAAAGTTTAAAAGCTCGAGACACTCTGAGGGGCGTACGACATGGCAGTTATGTATGATAAAAAAAATATTAAACCCGAAGTAAGATTTTAAAATGGTATATATGATATACGTTGTAGGTCGCGCAACACACGAGCAAATCAATAATAAAAAATGAGTAAATGAGTGGAATGACGTGTGATCATCCGTAATGGGCCTGAAGTGAGTAAAATCGTAGGAACTATAGATTCGTATGAAGAAAGAAAACTATAAATGAAGAATTAGTGTGTCCGAGTAAATCTAATGTATCACGTACTATCCCAAGTAATCAAAACAACATTTTTTTGTAAAGGAAATAACAACAAGTTATATGTCATAAAGATGAAGATACCAAACAAGCACCGAGAGGGAGATTGCATGCCCAGGTTGATCTGATCAAACATTGGATAATATACATCGTGTATATACGGTTTATATAGCTGGATATCAAGGGAATATTGAATGATGATTATAGCAAGTGGGATAACTCTCGGATGTTCAGTTTAATGAATGATTATCCTCCAATTTAATGTCCAAGTCATCAGAAACAACTCCAATACCTTTTAATGATCTAACGATATGAAATAGATTTAACAGAAATAATAAAACAAACGAGAACGAATAGAATTAATGTTTATATGAATTATTATTACAGAAGGAACAGAAAAATAATACTATCATTACCGTTATGTAAAAGTTAAGAAGTTGATTTATGCTTTTTAGGGTTGATTTCCTCTTATTTTTTTGTGGTGTTTGGATGACGTGGGGGGAAATTAGGGGACAGGGGTTATTCAGATGAGTGCAGTAGCGAAACGGTAAAACGGTTCAAGTCAATTTTGACTGTTGACCGGCTTTCAATGGATATCTCGGAATCTAACGGAGATAGCGAAATTTGTGTCATGACCTTTTTTGTAGAGTTAATTGAGGGCTACGAAAAAGGTCATTATGAAAATTTTGTTATCTCCCTTAGATTTGGAGATATTGAGCGAAAACTCAGCTGGGGGCTAAGTCGACTTAAAGAGAAACGAACCCCTATGTCTATATGAACTTTTAGAATTGTGTTTTCTCCTGCAATTATTAGTTTTTATTTATGAAACTACTTCATTCACTTAACAATGCAATGATCGAGTCAATAAAGTAGTTTCATACGTAAAAATTCAATTGCGAAATGGTAAAACGGTTGAAGTCGATTTTGGCTATTGGCCAGTTTTCATTGAATATCTCGAAATCTAGGGGGGATCGCAAAATTTTTGTCATGACCTTTTTTGTAGTTCTCAGTACGCTCTACAAAAAAGGTTTTTACAAAAATTTCGCCATTTTCCTTAGATTCGGAGATATTCCTCGAATATCTCTTGATTTTTGAAACTAAAAACTTGAGTCACTCGATTACTAGGGGAGGGTGGCGTAAAATGGACACTTGACTTTTTTAAAAATGTTCATGACGTGTTGAATTGTTCATGAAATGGAATACTTTTATTTTTCAATTGAAAGAACAATTCTTACTCTTTGTGACGACTTCAGACTGAGCTCAATTGATAAATCTGTTTCTGAGTTATGCCTATTTTAAAAAAAGGAAAGTGTCCATTTTGCCCCACCCTCTGCTATATTGTGCAGTGCTTGAAGCTTTTTGGTTTCTAAAAATGGAGAACTATGGACACGAGGATGATTATAAAATTCAACACATGCAAGGGCTATCGTTACCTCTCAAATGGTTTTACCGCTTCGCTGCTAAATGGGGTACAGTGAAAAATGCGAATGACTTGATTAAAAAAAATCCAGACTAATAATTCTTTGCCAATCCGAAGCGAAAACACGTTGCGTCACACGTGTCTATCAATTAGTTCATAGCTGTTTTATTTTTTTTCGTATAAGTTTCTTCCACTGAAACCGTAGGATCGGAAATCTTTACGGGCCATGCGCGCTTCGGCTTGGAGAGAAACAGGGTGATGGAAAGACAAATATTGAATGAATATTTGGAGATAATTAATAAAGATGATTAAATTTATGATTTAACTTTTTTAGATAGATCAGAAAAAAAATATGTATAGAATTTTATTATGCACCATTGTAATATTATGTAACCCAACTGCGACGCAATATACACTGGTGTTATGTTAAATGTGATAATTGTGTATTCATTGGTCTGACTGCCTTCCAGTTGTTGGTGAGAAATGTGCGAGAGTTACTTACCTCATGTTCAGTTAATTTGTTGGAAAGATGAATGAAGACTGAAGTTTCAGGTTGATTATTCTATGAAAATTCACGGAAATCAGGAAAATTCAGGTAATTATATTCTTGATTGAACATTTAGTAGTATTTCGTACTGAATATTCATTATTTTATTGAAAATTCAAATATTTTGGGGAGTTCTCATGGTCGTGCTGCTAAAAATTTTGAAGAATTTCATTGAATTTTGAGTGCAATTTTTAAATTTTTTATTTTTTCCGGCCGAACCGAATTCAATGTCCACGAAATTGCAATTTTTTTGTAACTGTTTTATTCGGAAAATGAAAAACTATGGTCCAATAGACGTGAATATGTGATCTGGCTCTCGTCGCAATCAGGAATGATTGAATCAGAATAATTGAGTCATAATCATGTGCTATTTTTCACACTCCCAACATCCCTGATTTTTCATGATTAATCAACAACGTTTGAAGATGAACACATGCATTGATCCTCCTCAACGCTTGCAGTTGAATCTGAGAACTTCTATTCAAGCCCAATTCCATTATTTAAACTCTTTTGAAGGACTAACTCGATTGCTCTCTTAAATATAAATATTTAAAGAAAAAATATTTAAAGAATAGACAAAAATTACGAATAATTCATGACTTTTCTGACAAAAAAAGATATTTTTGTCCTGAGAAGGCACCGTCTTGTACGAGCGATCCGACTCTTGAACCAAATATCTCGTTGTTGTTGAAAGCAGAGCAATTATTCATGTTTGAGACTTTCAAATTCGAACCAAACAATTACCCAATTCTTTATTTCCTTGACGTTACAAAAGTTTTTCTTCGTTTTACATCTACATAATCAAACCATTTTTTTTGATAATTCTCAACTAACGATTCTGTGGCCCAAACAAGACTTGTTCGACAACCTGTTCATTTTTCTCTCAGTGTAGACCCATAAACATCAAACAAAGGATGCGAAAATGTAGCAATGAAAAATCTCGATAAATTTGGTAGGATAGATGACATTTATTTCATTTAATTATCATTATAATAATTATTTTAAGCTACTGTTTTCTATGGTCATACAGAATACCTACAATTATGTCCGATAATTATGCGTGAATCCAGAGAATGCGTTAAAATTGCCTCCAACGCGCGATCATTACCTCCCGATAGAATTCCATCGTATTCACGTAAAACATTATTTATTCGTCACTAGACCGAAAAAAACTCTTCATGCAATCCCACGAGCTAGAAATTATTTTTTCGGCCACGTGACGAACGATATTTTCCGTCACAACCGCCGTAGACAGGGATTCGTGGACGCGCAGCGTCCGTGAAGCGTTGCCTTACAGCCGGAATGAAAAAAATTATTGAACTCCCGCGATTGGGTGAGGTCCGGATGCAGCGGTTGACCGAGTGGACGGAATGACCCATTGGGGTGTATCAATTCACAGCCGGAAGTGGATCGAGAGCATGCTGTTATCGATCAAAAACCGGCCGGGTCATTCTTCATTCTTGCAATCATCACTTCATTCAATGAGAATTTCTCTCTTTTCACCATTTTTTTTAAATTCCGCTCCGCCCGAGACCCGAGAACACATTCAATGATTCGAACGCGAATATTGTGCTTAATTACTTCTCATCTTCTCTGTCTCTCGTCGGTTGACAATGATTCATTATATTTTACTCTATTCATTCTTCTCTTTTAATCGGCGAATAATCGAGTCAACGACGATACGACACGACTGGCCTAATTTTTATTTAAATTATATACTTTTCTGCCTGTCGGATGCCCCTCGGGGCATCCGGGGAACGCTGGAGAGACACTAGTTGCTGGAAATAATGATATTCCCCTGGGAGAAATATTTCTGCATGCAACGTGATTCTCGAACGTCTCGACACAATTTAAAACCGATAAAACACTCGTTTTTGGTTTTAATTATCTTTTGTTCATGATTCAAAGTGTAAACCTCTCCCACGAACCGAGAAATCTGTCGTTCTATTCTCCCGGCAATTGGGTATCGATACTTTCGACAGTTCCTGAACGAGACGAGTAGAATAAGAATCGCCATTTGTTCCCAGAATCGTGAAGCTCGATTTTTTCTCGATACCGAATGCGCTTGTGCGAGTTTTTAAGTGAAAATGACAGATGATGGGAAGATTTATCGATTGGAATGAAAAAATTCCAAGCTCCGGATGATTTCGAAATGGTTCGTGATTCAGGAGAAACGATTGTTTTCACTCGGTTCTTTGAGTCCAATTAGTTGGAGATAATTATTGCATGAAATAATCTGGTTGGTCTGAATCCTTCTCAAACCTCTTGGCCTCCTCCTGCATGCTCTCCTTGATCTTGAGAATGGCTGCTGACTCGTTCTGATCCTGCGAACCAACCAATAGCAGGCCGGTTACACCTCAAAATCCAAGAGCGAACACAAAAACACCCAGGAAACAAATATTTCCAGGAAATGATGACCACTCTCTCTCTTTTGGTAATTTACAGGGGCGAGAGGACAAGAGGAATCATTTTCAATATTTATCAAAATTGCTTTTGGTACGTAGGGAAAATTAATGTTTTTGATTTTTGAAAAAAAAAACAATTGTTCATTTTGTTGGGGAAAATCAACACATTTTACAGGTAATTATGAGAATGAGTGATAGTTTAAAAAATTAAATTGTGTATTGTGACCCATATCTTCCCAAATTGGTAGAAAATTACTACGGAATGTTTGAATGAAAAATCTTAGAATTTTGGAATCACCTATTTTTACATGAAATTTACATATATTTTGGGAGTGACAAATCAATTAATTTCTGGAATATTCAATGAAGTTGGAATCTTCAGGGAAATGAGCCAATGAAAATCATTAAAAAAAGTGAAAATGCAATTGATTGTGATGTTTAATTTCTATAATGAGTTTGAAATTTCAATGTCATTTCAATATCAATGATCGAACATGAAAAATGATATTTTGTTGAATGTCTAAGATGAGTAAGAATTTTCATGAACAAATTTTTTGATAGATTACACGAGACTGACGAATGAATATTCTTTAAATTTTCAGCAGCGACCAATTTACATGAAATTTCCGTAATTTGTTACCGACAATTCAGTTAATTTCTAGAATATCAATGAAATTGCAATTTTTCACACATATGACTTTGAAAATCGTTAAAAATGGTGAAAATTCTATGGAATGTGATGTTTAATTTTCCTGATGAGTTTGAGAATTCAATCTGTAATTGAAATATCATTGATCTAACATAAAAAATTCAATTTTGTTGAATTTCCATGAGGAATAAAGAATTTCAGGAACAATTGGATGTTGAATTGAATTGAAATTCACAATATTAAAAATTCAAACGCAGCTATTTCTCATTTTTCAAATAATTTCGAACAGTTGATACCAGAACAACATGTAAGTAATATGTAAAATAATAAATCCAATCCGGTAACAAGGTATTCCATTATAAAATGTCATTTTTTATACCTTTAACATTTGTCCCTAAGTTTGATATTAAGGTCGTTTTCTGTATTCAATAAAATGTAAGAAATAAATCCACCAATGTGTCAAATCGGATATTCTATTGTACATTTATTTGCTGGCAGTGGGTAATTTAAGCGATCTCGGGAGTAAAAAAAACTGCTAAAATTCGGGAAAAACCTCGCGCAATGAATGCTCAGCCACAACGAGGAGAAAAAATCTGAAAAATAACTTAAAAAATTTGATCTTTCTTGAAGAACTAGATGAAACGAGTTTAAGGTGACCTGAAGATGATAAATGATATTTAGAAACGTTCAAACATACGAGGTGGTTGACAGGTGCAGGTTTCGCCATCTTGTTTGACTTTCTCCTTCTGCCGCAAGGAAATTGAAACATGGCGGCGTCTCCACCTCGCATTTTTAAACATTTCTAAAAATTATTTATCCTCTTCAGATTGCTCTCAAGTCGATTGAATTGGCTTCGACAAAAATAATAAATTTTTTAAGTCATCTTTTAGATTTTTCCAATGATTGTTTCAGAAATAAAATCAGTAAACTATAATATAACGTACACTGTTAAGTACTTTACGATATATAATCAATCTTCATCATAAATAATTTGGTAAATTTTATAACCTTGTCCTTATGAAATTTGGTATATTCTAGTAAATAAATAAAATGCTTCTATCAATCTATCTATCCCCCTTTGGCTGAGAATTTATGGCGCAAAGTTTTCCCCGCAATTTACTAGTTTTTCTACTCCCGACGCCTCCCAAAGGAAAATGTCAAAAAAAAATTCTCTCCTAAATAGTGATAACGCGAGACATTTCACGAGACATCACGAGACCATATTTTGGAGGGATTATCTCGGTCTCAGTGAACACGGAAATTTTTAATCTCGTCTCAGTCTTGAAATACGCAGTATCGACTCCTCTCGTGATGGCTCCGAGTCAATCTATCTCATCTCGGTTTCCAGTTTTTCACGTTTTTTATATGTAGAAAATCGCGACGAGACAAAGCGAGACAAAAACTGAGATTTACGTTAAAAAACACGAAAAACTTGAGACCGAGACGAGATAAATCAGTAGCGAAGCGGTACTGATTTATCTAACCCGGGTCAAGTCAATTTTGACAATAGGCCAGTTTTTGACGAATATCTCGAAATCTAAAAGAGATAGCAAAATTTGTCTCATGACCTTTTTTGTCGGGGAAAATGAGGGTTATAAAAAAAGGTCATAACAAAAGTTTTGCTATCTCTTTTAGATTCCGAGATATACATAAAAAACTGACCAAAAGTCAAAATCGACTTGACCCGGTTTACCGCTTCGCTACTGAAATTGACTCAGAGTCATCACAAGAAGAGTCGACACTGCGTATTTCGAGACTGAGACGAGAGCATAGATTTCCAGGTTCTCTGAGACCGAGATCCTCTCTCCAAAGTTTCGTCCCGTAAAGTGTCTCGCGGCATCACTACTCCTGGATGATAAAATTACCAACAAGAACTGTCTCTTGCCATTTTCCCTCAGAATCATCCAATATTTGTCAAGATGTGAACAATCGACATGTTGTCTCAATATGATGCTCTTGTCCTCCTCCCAAAATGTTGCTTCAATAAACGTGTACCACACACCCCATAGGTGCGTGCTAGGTGCGGTGATGGTGCGTCGGGTTTGGGCTCCGAGACAGAAGAAGTAAAAAAAAAAATAATAATAACAATCAACAAGAGGATTTTAGCGATTGAGAGGATAGTCTAGGATTTTTGGTGAGAAAAAAAAATGCTTGTTCATCAGGGTGCTCTGACCCACAACACATGGACGTTAAATGTAACACAAATGAATGAATAATAATACAAAAAAAATAATAAACGGTAATTTCTGCCCAAAATGGCGGCCTGCCCCCCACGCACGCACACCTCCATCGATTGAAAAAAAAAAGAATTAAAAAATAATAAAAAAGAAAAAGCAAAAAAAAATTTGAACTGTGATTCCATCTTTGGTCTAATTTTTAACATTTAAAGACTATTGTTTCTAATTTGATGTTTTAAATTTATGACAAATTGGCAATCCACAATCGCAATCCGGCTCACGCATCCATGTGCTACAGGTCAGTACAGCCTAGTACTATATACAGCCACCAGATTTATTTATTCATCATTATTTTATTTCGAAAAAAATCAATTAATTCGCATTTTTTACCATTAAAATTCAATCTTGAAATACCACTCCACTGATTTATCTTTCATTTAAAATTATATTCGACGTCGTGTGATACAGAACGTGTGTCTCAAGCATTATATATCGACAAAAGATGACAATAATTTTCAACAAATCGCTCCACAAGAAATTCCTCGAAACACACGTCCTTAAGACTAACCCAAAAACCCGGAAAATAACTACGAGATATTTGTGAATATCCGGTAGCCAGCACCCTGCGGGTTCAATTAACAGATTAAAAAAATAGTAAAAAACGCAATTATGTCAGTTTAACATGATTACATTTATTGTCTCGATCTCCCTTGGGTCAGGCATATATTTCTATCAATAAAAAATATTCTCATCCTTCAATAGTTGAATTCAATCTTACGTAGCTCTTGAAATAAAAACATTACCAAGGTGCGTTTACACTTCAAGACTTAAGAGAAGACGACCTCCCATAGGAGCATTCGCATGTCACTTTGAGTAACAAAAAAAAAAGATTAAGAAAATGAATTCATCAAAACAAAATAAATAAAAAGAAACGCGTTCAAATGCTCTTAAAATTCAATAATCCTTATAAAAATGTGGCAACCGTATCTTAAAACGTAAGCGTACCTTCGACGTCGAGTATATTAAGTCTCATAATGACCCTCATTACGAATAAATGTAGAACGAATTTTTGAATCGACATTTATCGAGCAAATAATCATCGTTAAAACAAGTATGTACACGGGATTCAGTCTCTCAAAACCACAAAATGAAATTAAATTGTAATAATGAAAAAATAAAAAAAAAATTATTGATTGTCGACCCAAAATTTCGTGCTCCCTCATCGAGTATTTTTACATGAATTATAATTACGTAGTTTAAATAGTTTAATCAACGATAAGTTAATCAACTAATAGCAGCACAGCATAGTCTAGTACTGACCTATAACCACCTGCGGACGGATGGATTTCCATAGTATCTTTAATCAATATCATTCCCATGATTTTTGAAATGAATTCTCGTTATTGAATTGTGAAAAAAATAATGAGATAATCGTCTGCCAATTCCACTCATTCACTTTAGGGGTCAGTACTCACACTGCCTATGTGTTTTAAATGCATACAAAAATATTAATATCTTTTTCGTTATTTTTTTTTCATGTGCAATATCTTGGAGTTATTGACATTAATCAATTGAACGCTGTTGCAGTACCGTTGAATATCGGAAAAGAGTGATTGCTATGTTAGATTGAAAAATGTGAGCAAAATTTTTGTTACTTTTTCTTCAGCAACTATCACCCACGGAATCAAGCCTGAAACCTTTGAGTATAATTTTTCTCTGGGAGCATGTTCCAAAAACTTCGTTAAAAAAACCTGGTTAAATCAACTTTGGAAAGGGAACTTTTGGTTAATTCAACTTTTGTCAAATTGAACTTCGGTCTTATCTCGTCTTTTGTAAGAATAAGTGAAATTGTGTTTGTGTATGAGATTCTACACTGAGAGAAAAACGAACAAGTCTTGTTTGGGGCAACAAAATCGTTAGTTGAAAACTAATAGAACAGTTCAATAGAAATTCAATCGAATTTTCCAACGAATTCGATAGGTTCTTCTGTTAAATTTTTTCGTCCGTGGACGGGGACGCAGCTGGCATGAACCCCAAAAACCCCAACATTATCAAATCGTAATAATATATTAGAGTGGATCACTTAATTAATTACTATGAAGTATTTGAGAGGGACTGCTTCGACTGTGGTGCTTTAAGATATTTCGTGCAAAAAAGATAAATAATGACGTTCATCTGGAATTCATATAGAATATTTATAATCATAATTGAATTGTCTATCATAATTGACCCATAATTGAATTTGTCTATGAAAATTCTAGGAAAATTCATAGATAATTGAATTGTGCTTGTAAACATTCTATATGAATTCCCGGTGAATCTCATTATTTACCTTTTTCGCACAAGACACCTTAAATGACTGATCATTCGTTATATTTTGTTTTGTTGTGGATATGAATAATTGTGTTATTCATTTCTTCATACCTATGAATTTGTGTCAAATTCCTTGCCATCGAGACTCGATGTTGTTTACTCTGGATACGATGTATGCAAATTTAATATCGTGCTCCGTTTCTTTTTTTTCATTTCGTTATTTTCATTCTTTATATATTCATTGAAGCGTTATTAGTGCTCTATTCTTGTGTTTTTGCATTATTTTCCTGGAGTTTTCAACAGTTTTTTTTTCATGTTCTTCGAAGTTCAAGTTGTTCAAGTTTTCTCAGTTACCAAATTGTTCTGACGAAGTTTTTTAACGCAAGTTTTTTAAACATGGACCCTCTTCTCCATATTTATGTACATTTATATGACTTGTTGATGTATTAAGTATCAATCTGGCCACTTCTACGCTCATCTTCGTTAGTATCTCAAACAAAAATCACTGGGTTAACCATGCTGCACCGATGTGTTAATTACTATTCATTAGCGAAGCGATAGAACGGTTCAAGTCGATTTTGACTATTCAGTTTTCAGTGAATATCTCTGGATCTAAGGCAGATAGCAAAATTTTTGTAATAACCTTTTTTGTAGAGCGGATTAAGATCTGCAAAAAAGTTAATTACGTAAATTTCGCTATCTGCCTTAGATTCGGAGATTTTTTTCGAAAACGAAGCTGAAGGCTACGTCGACTTGAATCGTTTTACCGCTTCGCTACTGTATTGATAAAAAAAAAGTATGAAAATAAAGTACACTGTTATAAGCATCACTCATGCTGGTTATTGGATCAGAGAAATACATGATCTATGTACAATGCAACTGAGTATATTCCCTTCGATGAAAAAAAACAGAAGAGGATTAATAAAAAATGCAAAAAAATTCAATGATTATTACGCAAAAGTTCTCTCGACTGAATGCACAGCACGAAATTTCTATAGCTACGAATTGAGAGTGTTAATTGTACTTTCGCAAATTCTTATTTACAAATTATAAAAATATCAGGCATTTTTGTAAAAATTGAGCAATCAAGCGGCAAGAGAATAAAATCCTATAACGATTTATTCGTAAATATACTGGGAAGTCGATTTCGATTAGTGAGCAAAGGGTAAATGATGATGGAGGGGTTTTTCCGAAGGTTTGTTCACCAATTCGGTGGATTTTTTTGTGAAGTTGATGCATGAGGGGACTAGAATTTCATGAGTGGATAATTTTCGTCTTACAGTTTTTGTTTGTGAATGACAAGTTGTGGGTGTGAACCTGTGATAAGTTATCTATTGATTCGTGAGAAAATGATCTTGTCAATAAGTCCGCAGATTTCAAATGTTTTGGGTCAAATTTTTGTGGATAGTTGCTTCAATAGAAGATAATTTGAGAACGATAGAGTGAAATTCCTCGATTGTTTTTTCAATTTCGAGCCTCAAAATGAGCCCTGACAAATCTAAATCGTATCATTTGGTTGGGAAATGTTGTTAATTAAAGAGATTTCACTCCTTCCCAAATGAAAATAACAATTCAGTAGCAACGCGGTAAAAAGATTCAAATCGATTTTGACTACTGGCCAGTTTTGAATGAATATCTCGAAAGCTAAGGGAGATAGCAAAATTATTGTTAAAACCTTTTCTGTAGCCCTTCATACGCTCTACAAAAAAGGTTCTGACAAAAATTTCATTATCTCCCTTAGATTCTGAGATATTCCTCAAAAACCCAGTTAAGGGCTAAATCAGCTTGAAAGGTTTAAGCACTTCGCTTCTGAATATATGACTTTTATTTGTTGTTTTCGGTTTTTTAAAGTGAGGAATTTTAAGGAATAAATATAGTCTACATTGGAAGGCAAAATCCGATGGTGGAAATCAATCTCTTGTGGGTTTGATGAGAAATAACTCATCACAGGTTCAACTGTACTTGAAAATCGTGACGAATGTCAAATGCATAAAAGGATTATCGGTACACTTGTCTTGCCAGAAATCGTTATTTGTGTAGTGGGGAACAAATCACCTATCGTTAACTTAGGAACTTCCAGAAGTATTATTAGTAAAAAATATTAATTAAGCAATAAAGCCCAAATCACAGAGCGAATATTGAGTAAACAGCCTACAGTACATCAGGCACCGTTTGCTTGAGGATGTCATAAGGATCTCTTTTAAGGAATTTCAACAGAATTCCTCCCTCGTATCAGGGAATCCTGTCATTGAAAAATCGCAATTTGTTCATAAAATTTGTGGAAACTGTAAATTTCGGTGTAATTATTCAGGATGAAAATTAAGCTCCATTTCGTGATGAATACTTATCATCAATTGAAAATTTACGTAAATCGTAAAATCTTCATCTCATTACTACTTGAAACCGTTTGACTTCACTCAAATTTCATCTGAAAATTGAAAATTTTATCTGAAAAATTATCTGAAACTTGACATTTTTTAGAATTTTTCCTTGTGAATCAAATTTAATGTCGTTCTCCTGAAAATTTCTGCTCAATTATCCATGAAATTCCATTTTTCTCTAGCAGTGAGACATCAAATTATTTAAGAAATCAGTGGTTTTTGAGGAAAAGTAAAAAAAAAATTTGGTTTGAAAAAAATCTCCTGGAAAGTCTAATTTTCGAGTAAAAAAGGCCAGAGTTTACTCCATTTTTAAATCTATTTTGCCCATATATAACTCATAATAGGCCTCACCAGTAAAAATATTTTGAACATCAGCAATTGATGGAATTAATGGAAGTTGGAAGAAATCAAGTATTTTTTTTATATTTAATAATGATATTAGATTTGATATTATTAATAATTATATTTCATTTTCTTCAAGCAGTGAGACATCAAATTATCTAAAAAATGAGCGGATTTCGATAAAAATCTCAAAAACTTTTTTGTGTTAAGAAAATGTTCTTCTGGAAGCCCTAATTCTCAAATAAACAACTAACTCAATAATCCTCACCAGTAAAAAAAACAATTTTGTAAATGAAAAATCGACGGAATCCTCATGACATTCTCATCAATTAAGAATTTCTCTTCCTCCGAAGAAAATAAATATAAATAGTCTGAGATAATATCATCCCTAACTAGAAATATCAGAGAGTCTAAATTCAAGACTTGGAAAAAAAACTTGAAAATAATGTAACCTTGAGAGTACCAGCGAAGCATATACATAGTCTGTATGGCAGTAGTGGCATAAGTATCAATAATTTCAGATCTTACTTAATAATCTATAAAAAGAGCTATTTAAAAAATAGTGGGACAATTGACAACAGAATTGACGAATGTCGTGTGACTTGATATTCCCACATAATTCCTTGTGTCATCGTAAGAACAACACTGATAGTGTGAATCTAATATCAATCGATCGTTTAAATAATTGTCTGGGCAATATTCACATTATCGTAAACTTGCTTAAGTTTATTCTAGTTTTTAACGCGTCGAGATCCTTCCATCTGTCTCTTACCCGGGTAGTTGTACAGGGTGTCTTTTGAGCTCGTAGCTGGGTCCAAGGTGATATCGAGATTTAAAAAAACTGTCGAGAATACAAGAACGTGCACGTATGCGGTTAAACTTTGAGGTATGTCTCATCAGCCCGAGGAAATTAATCAAATTAGAATTAACAACTGCATCAATTAAGTTGTTAGGAGTAAAAGTTATTCAGTTGGGATTATTTGTATTTTATTGATCTAGCATTATGAGAAAGAGTATCCTGTGAATAACAACAGAAAATGTATGAACCAATAAAAAGATAGTCTTTCAGATATTACGTCACAAAATTCGGGACCTCCCTTCGCCCGTGTTATGGCGTATTTTTTAGTTTCTTTATAAAAGTGAATTTGAAAACGACACGTATGAGAAATTCAAGGATATCCAAGTACTTTGGCTATTTTTCTCCAATGAAATGCTTCTCTACTTTTGTAGTCGAAGATCAGAGCTTTCTTACAATGATTTCATTATTTAAACTTTGCAGGTCTGAATTTGAATCTCGATATTGAACCGTTAGAAAACATTTAAAAAATCTGAACAAAAATGGGAAAGTTTAGTTTTGAGGAAGATTGATGAAAGAAAAATAGAATGAAGAAAACTTGATGGACACAATTGGGGCTTGTTTTAGATTCGATTAATTAATGCTCCTCAATAATAAATGGGTTAACTCCATTAATTCCTTTAAGACCTCAAAGTATGACTGAAAATTTTCAATTGAAAAAATTTAGGTCAGCCATCTTGTGAGCTTTAGCGCCGCCACTCGTCAATTGAACATCGCGAATACCAATCTAAATGCTTCTAATTCGATTGTTTGCAATTATCTATCCGGAAACTCATGTTTTTCAATATTGTAAAAATATATGCGGTCACGTGTACGAGAAAACGCTTCAAGACTATGAATCATTGGATTGAATGTGAGAGTATACAGCTCTTATGGCGGCAAAGTGCTAAATTTTCGGAAACTAAGGTTGATATTGCGCCTAAAAATACTTCTGGTCTATTTCCTAAACATTGAAAATGATTTCCACCCAAGAATGGCCATCAATCTTCCGATTCTTCAATATTAGGGGAATTTCCGACTTACATTGATTAAGCTTTAAATATACGAATCCATTTTTAAAAATATTAAAAGAAATGATAATCTCAATTTCCAATTGACGATGAATTAAATATTTAATAATATGAAACTGTAAATTTTCTATCAAGTAAATAATACTAAATTTCTCATAAGGGATTATTCAATTACCCAAACAATCGTCAGTCTTCCTAACTAAATTACTGATTAGTAAATAATTCGAAAGTTGAATATTTAAATTGATGATCACCTCGATAACTAAAATTGAAGGGTGTACTAACGAATCGACTACTTAATAATTTACCGGTAATTATAATTTATGAATATGGCTATCCCTGTTTCCACCAGAAAAAATGGCTCGAACTACTTGGATATCCTCAACTGGACGCATGAGTATTTTACGACTTTCCCGAATCCCTTGGAAAATCAGCCAGAAACTGTGGTCAGTGTACAGTCATCCCTTTCTCAAAATAAATACTAGACCAATACTAGAGTTATTCTTCAACTAAAACACCAGCAAGGCACATCATAATTCCACTGACTGAAAAAATTCCTATTGTCTTGACCGACTGAATCACCTCATAAAGTTAGAAAACATCCTGACGGAAGCTGTGTTACTGTTTTAGCCCAATTAATAATGTGCATGCGTATTAAGCAGTTATCACATGAACATATTAATAGCAACGCGATACGTAAGACGTGGATTGTGATTGCAAAAAATTATTTTTAATGTTTTAAATGGACTAAAGAGAAGTCATCGGAGGATTAAAAGAAGCTGTTGATACTCACGTTTTCACCAGGACCACCGAAACCTCCTAAGTTATAATCTCCCATTCCACTGCCACTGTCTTCACGAGGTGTGCCAGGACCACCATTCGCTGGACTATTCTTCATTCCGTCTAAACCATCGCCGTTTAATACTGGACCCATTGTGTTTGGCCCCATGGGACCCATCGGCCCACCCTCAGGCCCTCCACTCATCGGGAAGTCCTGAAACATTTACAGGAGTATAATGAAAAATAAGCAGACAGTTTATGCATCTGAAGGTATTTTCAACTGTATTTTCACTCCCCTTCAGTGACATTTTTAATCTTATGTCGATTTTGCCCCTTTTCCCCATATAAAAATAAAATGCAAACAATAATGCACGGTTTTTTAAAATTCGTGTCAAGTTTATGGAAAGGCTTGCAAGTGGCATTGAATAACTATTTTTGAAAAAAATTTTGATGAATTTAAAGGCAACTCACTCCAGGCATATTGCCTCCAGGTACTGGTTTCATCATGGTGTACATATTTTCACCACCACTATTACTGCTGTCTTGTGGACTTGGCATTATGGGTGTACCTGGACCTGGTGGCCCTGTAGAGCCTGGAGGACCACCATAATTACCCGGAGACGATGAGGAATAATTCATAGGCTGTTGAAAGAACCACAGGAATTAATTTCCCCGGTAACTTGTGTGGAAAAAATATAATGTGAGGGAGAAACTTACAGTCGATGTGTTTGGCTGCCACTGAGGCCTGCCCCCAGGTCCTGCCATGCTCATAGGTGGCATACCAGGGCCCCCAGGCCCTCCAGGACCTAAACTACTGTTTGGAGGTGGTCCTCTCATCCCTGGACCGTAATTCCCGGGGCCCATTGGTCCCATTGGCCCTCTAGGTGGATTCATCCTCGGGTTCATTGGATTCATACCGGGAGGACCTAGAGAAAGACGTCTCAGTGATTTCCACTCCAATATTTGTACTTCCACTACACCATTTCTTAAATTATTATATTTCAGGCTAATTCTAGGTCACTAATTGGCATTGGTACGGATACTGGGTAAAGCGTGGCCCAATCCAAGTGTTTAATTGTTTCAGCATGAAGAGTTAATTTTTGGATTAAGGTATATTCCTAGAAAACAGGTTTTTCTTACGATTGTCCACATGTTTTTCATGGATAATGTTTGTAATGTTCCTTAGCTATTGAAAAAATTCCAACTATCTGTACTACACGATTTAGGAGATAATAAATGACGAATCTTATGACAAAATAATAAATAATGAATCTTATGACTGAACGGTTCTTACGACGTTCTTAAAAAACAGATCCGTGATTGATTCAGAAAATCCAAATGTGGTGAATTTGTTGTAAAATTTTATTGTTCATACTTTCTGCGATATTCAATTCCAAAAAGTGGAAATTTCGTGAAGTCATTTCTTATTTAGTTCAAACAATTAATTGACAAATAATTTCTTATTTGATTCAAACAGTTATTGTTGCCTTCATCAACAACGTATGACGATAGAAAACCCGTTACTTATGAGAACTACATGCAATAAATTAAGTCATTTAAAATTTTTTCCGGAAATCCATCGAGACTAACTTTTGAATGGTGTGGTCTTGGGATATACCTTAAGGGATTTCATTTCTGAGAATAAATGATGGCACTGATTTGAAATTTTTGTAAGATGTTCATTGCAGTTGTCAGTAAAAGCATAGTATATTGTGCATCAAGGGCGGAAAGTCATATTTTCCCGCCCGAGGTGCACGTCCTATTTTTTAACACGCCTGCAAAGGAAAGTTCGTATTTTGCTCTTTGATGAGCGGGAGGGAAGTACGAACTTTCCGTGCAGGTGTGTGAAAAAATAATCTGTGCGCCTAGGAAGGAGAATAGGTCATTCCTTGGTGCCCAATCTACAATTTTTTTTTGTGAAAAAAAAAATTCGATCATTAGCTATCTCGAATTTTCTAAATTGATTTATTTTGAAAAAATGTCACAAAAATGTGGCACTGAACGTTGTTGGATTCCCCGAGTGACCGAATTTTTTTGATCACACTGCAAGGGGAAATCTAATTTCCCACAGCTAGAATTGACTGTAATAGAGAAACAGCCCTAAGGATGTTGTGCTATTTGCAGGAAAGAAGTGTTCAAAAATCACGTCAGTAACAAAGCGTTAAAAGATTAAGGAGTCTCTCTTTTTGGATTTAGGACACCCTTTGCCCGTGGAAACGCTAAGCTGTATGGAAATGCATGCGAATTTACAAAAGTTTCATATTCTTAAATAATTTATTAGGACGCAGGATTGTGGCGCGAAAGCTTGCGGAGTTCTGAAAAACAAATAAAAGCGTAATGTCTGGCTCACTCTGCATGTGTTTTAGGCATTAGGGTTGTAAAACGATAATTAATTAGTCTTCCAAGTGAATATAGAGAAACTATTTTATCAATTTTTCATGTGCATTGATGCATGACGTACTAATGGTGCAAGAGACGATTTAAAATCCTCAGGGAATGATGATTTCAATTGAACATAGACAATATTAACACAAAGTTAATCCGAATCACAATGAAAATTCATTAATCACATTTAGCTGTTTGACATCGACTCAAAATTTAAGCAAATGACGTTATTTCTTCACCTTGTCATGCTGAAATGCTAAATTGTGAACACCAGAACGTGAATTTGTGTCTAGTGTGACAGAAGCTTGTGCGACTGTACTTGTTCGGAGAAAAAATTCTGTTGAAACTTATCGCTATTCGCGATGTCAAATTGACGAGCGGCGGCGCTGAAGCTAGAAGATGACTGACATAAAGTTTTCCAATTAAAAATTTTCAATCTCTCGATCAGGTCCTGTGAAGATCAATGGAGTTAAAACCCATTTATTATTGAAGAGCATAATTAATCGAAACAGCTACAATTGTGTGTATCAATATAAAGCTTCTCCTAATACCACTTTTGCTGATTCTATTCGAAATCTTTTATGTCGGCCATATCGAAGTGTCAGCCCTGTCTCGCGTCCGTTTAACGTCACGAATATTGAGAGGAAAAGAATATGTTCTCAAACGAGATTCGTTTGGGCGCAAAAATCGCAAGCTGATAATGGCAAAGATAGGAATTTTGGCATTTGAGCATACGTAATTCCAAAACATAAATCATCGCTTTCAATGACGAAATATTTCTGTTCGGGAGGAAAATATCTCTCATAAAGTGAAGTTAATCAATACTGTTAAAAATTTTCCATTTGAATAGCTCGTAAGAGTTGTGGAAATTTTTAATAAGTAACATTTCCATGAAATTTCAAGAAATTTTATCGTTGAAAATTCATAATGTCACGGAAATATCCGTGGGAACTGTAAATTTCAGTTTACTTATATTTCAGGAAAATTAACGAAAAATCAGGAAAATTCTAACAAATCTCTCCAAATTTTCAGGGAATTTGGCAGTGAATATTCATTTTCACATGAAAATTTATGTAAATTGTGAAATTTCTACCTTCCTGCCGCTAAAAAATTGCGATTTTACATGAATTTTCAGAAATTCCATTCCTTTTTTCTCCTTAAATCGACTTTAAAGTCTTTTTCCGGGAAATTCAGCAAAATTTTTTGAACAGTGAAGAAATGTTTTGTTCCTAAGTTGCAGGATTTCTATCATATCGATATTTGAGAATTCATTTGGCAACTTCAAGGATTCTATATTGAAAACTACTCTCATTCGTTTCGCATAATGCGAACATTTTTTGTAGCCAAATACGTGTGGTAATGTTAGAAATGAGATGTTCAACTTCCCGATTTACGTCGGATAGTTATTGTAATGGCCCCGAAAATCGAAACCAGAAATTTCACAATATCTTCAAGTTTCATGATCTCTAGAAACTTTCTTGAAGTTGTTTGGAGGATATTTGTTTGTCTGCGTATGCGTTTTTATTTTTCGAACGGTCTCTGATTGTTTTTCTTGGTAATTATCAACTTGCAATTTTTCCAAACGAAACTGATCCAAGAACCTCTTTTTCACTCAACGCGAAACCGAGTAATCGTGGAGCTTATTGGTTTTTGAGGAATTATCACCAGAAATATTGCATTTTTCAGTAGATTTTAGGTAGAAAATCCCGCAAGACCAGCCAATTACACGACTACAACAATTAATTCCTAAATTTTAATAGGAATTTCTCTCCGCGTGAAAAAAGAAATGACAAATAGGCAGAAAAATGAAAATAAAGGGGGGCATGAATAAATAAAATGGGAAAATGTTGATAAAAAACGAGAAGTTAGCCTTGACTAAGTGAGTGTGATTCGGTTGTTGGGGTTGCTTTCCTACCTTGCCACCCTACAAACTCTCCAGCTTCGCCTGAGGAACACAAGAGCACACATTAGTACGGCAGGTAGGTAAGGTATCAAGTTGATGGTGGCAGAGCCTAGTTGTTCAACAGTAGCACAGTTATTTTTCATTATTAAAAATTTTTCCGCTCTACGAACATTAATCTCCGAAAAAACGCGATAACGCGGAGAATAAATTCTCTTCTTCACACCAATATCATTCCTGTTCAGTGTATTCTGATTCTTTTCTGAGATTATTTTACCCCTTTCTGTTTAGAGGATAGAACAGCCCTATTTAAAGTTTATTTACACCAAGAAAGGACTAGGCATCCACAGATAAGTGTGATTCACACGGAAAAATGGTAAATCATCCATGAGTCATTGCATGCTATTCAAGAGAAAACTAATTTCGTTTAGATTTTCGTTGGAAAAAAGGTTCCTTGCAAAAATTATGCAAAATTAACCGTAACTCAGGACATATCGACTGAATGAAGACTATCAGATATAGTAAAAGACTACTACTTGATTCATTGTACTGATTGAAATCGAACCATCGCAAAACTACTCTCATTCGTTTCGCATAAAGCGAACATTTTTTGGAGCCAAATACGTGTGGTAATGTTAGAAATGAGATGTTCAACTTCCCGATTTACGTCGGATAGTTATACACACACGGCCCGGAGTTTCAGAATAAAAATTTGAAAATCCAACTACTTATGATATTTTTGGCCGATATTTTCATTGATAGGGTTTCTAGACACTTCAAAATGAGGTGTCAAATTTTTTCAAATTCTTCTGAGGCTTTACTGCAGTGTAATTTAAAAAATCGCAAAAAGTGTGGCGCGACGCTCATAGCGCGGCCAACGAAGTGTTAATACACAATTCGAGCAGCTGATAAAAAGATGCATTTGTATTGTGGAAAGTTTGCAAAAATTTAATGTTACAGAGTTTAATCAAAGAATTAACTATTGAGTTTTGGTTATGAGAATATTCGTGTTGTGTAATCCTCTATGTGAAAAAGGCTGAAATGTCCTCAGGAAAAGATAAAATACCTCAAGCGGAGGTTCACTTGTCCCCGATGACTTTTATGCGTTCGACTGATAAAATATATCTTAAAAAGGGAAAGAGACACTTTGGTAAAATGTCATCAACGAAATTTGGAAGAAAAATGATCTGTTTCGATTAATTGAAACCTACACCACTGCTCTCGACCAGGCATTAACAAATAAATGTTGAAATAAAAAACCAATCCACTCCACATCACAGCAATCCAATCCGTTGTCAATGATAACGCTTTCGTTCAATTTGCTGTGTATTGAATATTTATATATTTATTGATAAACATGCGCTTATGTCATTCGTTCCTTGAAACGCCAATACTCAAATTAATGAAAATAGTTGGAAAACGTATCGAAGAATGATTATTCAGGGGTCAACATTTTTGTTTCTTACCTTGTCTCGTTGGATCCATACTATTTGGCATCATTGTTTGTCCTGGTGGCTGTAACATAGGAATGTCAGGAATCTAGAGTTTGTCATGAAAGATCATTATTTCGATTGTTAACTTTGCGTTTTCTTAAGGTATATCCCACGACAATACGAACCAGAATAGTTAAGATCCTTAACAAGTATCCGTACCCCTTGCATATGTTGAATGTTAGTTATTAATTTTTGGAAACCGAGAAACTTCAGACAATGCACACTATAGTAATGAAGTGATTAAAGTTTTTTGGTTTCCAAAAATTAATAACTATAGATAGGAGGACGATTTTTAAATTCAAAAACATGAAAGGGGTACCGTTACCTGTTAATAAGACAACTTCGTTAATATTTTACTTACCCCATTGAAATCATTTCCCATTTGTGGCATACGAACTGTCGGCCTAGGCCCAGATGGATATCTAGGTCCCATAAACTGCAACAAGAATATTCATTTTGCATTTCCAAATAACCGACTCTCCCTCTTGAATCAAAGTGATGTAAAAGTCTTGTCATGATATTCAATATTATTCATTAGTCGACAAGTTGTGCATCTCCCGTTATGAAGTTATATTAATGGCACGTTCTGTACTCTTGATATCACTACACGCGTTTTTGGAAGAGCGCAAGGGGTCATACTCTACACTAATGCGTTACAATCGAATTTGAATATCAGAGTTCTGTTATTATTATTCAATGAATTTTCGTAATGATGCATGATCACGAGAAGAGCAACTCAGGCGGGGAAGTGGCGAGGGGTTCAAGATGCCAAAGACTCTCAGTAATCCGTTAATAAACAAATGCAAGGATTTTCTTGAATCACTGGAAACGTATCAACTTCCAGTCTTACCTTGCTGATACTTTCGGAACATTTGAAAGTATCCGTTTGGAGGAAACTTATGAGCTGTTAGTGCACAAAGCCGGATGATGGAGCTTACCTTATTCTTTCAGCTTATATTAAACAATGTTTTCGAATAACATAAAACACGTGGATATAATGAAAATTTCCCCGATGAGTGGAGGTAACCACTCGACAGTGGAGATGTGATATGTGAAAAGTCAATTTTCGCGTGTTTGTTGATAGTGAATTTATCTTAGATATGAGAGCTTTCAAGAGAAATTGTCCAACAACTTTTCTTGTCTCTGAGACAAGAAAATCTTAATTTTTGACAACTGTCTTTGGACTTTTCCTTAATATTCATTAAGATAATTAGACGAATTCATCACCAGTTTGTACTTCTAGTGAAGATAGTTTCTGTACAGGCGCATCATTTCGAAAACAAGTGTAGGACTAAAAATTCATTGTTTTTAGTAATTGAACATTGTAATCATGCGTAAACAAATTTTTATGAACAAAAAAAATGGTAGGTTGAAACAAAAATACGGGTTCAAAAGAAATTTATGAAATTCAAAATTCATTTATTCATGATCTATTGCGAATAAAGTAAAAGGGAAGCTTAACTTCCTTGTTTGGAGTGTAACGAACATTTAAAGGGAAGCTAAAAGCGTATGAAAACTACGGCGCAAAGAGTATTTTGAAAGTAAAAACAGGAAAAAATGAAGTTTTCTGTGGTTACACGGGGCAAAATCAATCGGGTTCGCGATTTTCCCTAATTATTCCCATATTTCGTCATATATCAGAAACTGTTCAATGGGTCCGAAGGCCCAGTGAAGACTTAAATTTCACCGACGTATCCCCTTAATGAAACATTCAACAAGACATGAAAATTGACTTGTCTTTCCACGTTCCCCCACTCCACTCCTGAATGACGAATAATTAATCAAACAAATAAAGTATTAGTATTAATATCATGCTGATTGTGTATAAATTAGTAACACGTATAACGAACAGGTATATTGAGATAAAAAACAGGAGGTAAGCAGACTCTAAAGTTAATTCAATAAATGCAATCATAATGATTAGGTAAATTGGATGAAATGATCAGATGAACGAATGAGGTTAAACAATTTCTTGATAAATGAACGTGATGTGTGTGTGTTGAATGAGGCTTACCTGGGCGGGCATCATCTGCGAGTGTGAGGGCGGGGGTGGCTGGGGGTGCTGGGGAGATGGCTGTGATGAGGGGTGTGTGGGCGGAGATGGTCGCATTGTCGAGTTGTTCTGCAACAAGCAACGCAAACGACAGACATGTAGCAACACTGCGATCCAGGCAACAACTATAATTACTAGAGAGGCTCGAAAAAAAGGGGGAAGGGGGATGAATGAGAAGTACGATCAGGGGTCGATGAATGGTTGTGAATAAGGTTTCTCCCATTGAGGTCTGTCGAAAAAATTTGAGGAAATTGTCAGCACACGTGATATTCCAGTAGTGAGATAGGGAAAGTCTTCAGTTTTTGGTCATTATCTCGGAACGTGAAATCGATTAAACATGTTTTTTATGAATTTTCAGAGTTTTTAACTCTTAGGTACCGAAATATATCTTTGAAGTTAATCTGCAGTTCTTTCTTAGGGAATTCTAGTAGTCTATGATGAGAGATAAAGAACGTGTTCTCAAACAAGTCTTGAAATCCAATTAAATTATGAATAATCCAAAGTTAATCAAGAAATATTTCATTCCTAAATTACAGGATTAATATTGTATTGTTATTATTACTTTATTTAGTTACAAACAATTGATTCATCTTTGAATATTGAATTTTGAGTTTCGTATAAAACGAACATTTATGAGGAGCAAAATACATACGCTAATATAAAATAACTAATAAATGGAGCTTGAGGTAAGATTTCTTGTTTGCAGAGAAACTAACAATTTTTTAGAACAACCGAATTAATTTTAGCGACAAAAATTTTTCATCTCTTTTTGGTAATTTTCAATTCGCATTTAAAAAAAATTCAAACAAGACTTATTTGAGAACATATGCCTTTTCTCACAATAAAGATATATTTTTGTGTCAAAAAGCATTCGATTGTTTGTCTTCAATCATATGAAATATTTATAGATCTGCATATCAATGAAATACGATCTTTATATGAATCTATTCGCAATTTTCGATTTAAATTCCTCCTCTGAAGTTGTGCAGGAATCTCACATCAATAAAAAAATCCCAGAAAATTGTACACTTTGAGTAGGGTCAGCACATACGATAAGAATAATCACAGTGATAAATTTAAACTGTACAATTTTGCTGAACATGGACGTAGAGATATGAACGAAGAATTGAGCAAGCAAGTACCATATGCAAAATCCTGTCGTCAGATGTTTCTTTCGCATATGTATGACCACAGGAATTCTTCTAGTCTCTAGGTAGGCTTTTTAAGTGGTAAAAGTAACTATTCAAATGCCGAGAGCTTGCCATAAAACTTTGAATTTCAAAAGTATTTCCATTTCCACTAGACGAAGAATTTAGTTATCATTATGCAAATGAGGATGCAAAAAAACGATTCAACAGTATATTTGGACAAGTGTTTGGCTCTACTGTTCTATTGTGGTATATCTAGCTCTAATATCTAGATAATATTTTTTCGATATTATTCAATAATGAAATTTGCGTCTTCTACATTGACTTATAACTCAGCAGAGAAATAGAAAAACAGTCAAAGTGATTGGACGAGCGCACATATATGAGTTAATAAATACATAGCACAGGAGTAATGGAAAATAAATATACATGTACATAAAAATGGTGTTGTCAAGCATGGACACAAGACTCTGGTATTTACACTTGTTTCAAAATCACATGAATAAATTCAACTCCATGAAACCATCGATAACAAAAAGAAAATTCAACATTTTCAATGAATTTAATCAACAATTTCCTGCCTCCTAGAGCACTAGGTAATTCCACCCTAATAACTCAATCCAATGAGCCAATAATATTTGAATCAAGTGTAACTCTAGCCATGATTTTATACTTAAATAATAGCTATAACAAAGTGGATGGAGAGACACAAATGTTAGTGGGGGATAAAATAATTTCACTTGTGAAAAAACGTTCATGAATTCTCCCTTTCCGAGTACGAATTCGATGTAATTATCTCGACGCAACATTCACATTTATGTACAACGTGCACCGTATGAGATGATTTATCATTTTCAATCAGTGATATTGTACGACGAGATGAATTGACAAATACAATGTGAATAATTGGTGAAAATATTGATTGTTCATCATTCAATCCATGAAACTTGGTTCGAGGGATGTTAATTCCGAAAGAGGATTTGTAAAGAAAAATGGTAGGACTAGACTTTCGATTGAAAAATAGGATGTGATTAACTTACTGGAAAGAATCCAGGGGGCATTGGGCCACCAGGCATGCCATCGTTGGGTGGCATCTGCCCAAGTGGTGATGGTGCTGGTCCAGCATTCTGTAATAATCTCTTGGTTAAGCAGTCGCACTCCCACAAAAGTAAATGGAGGAGAATCTAGCACTAATCAACACGGAACAATTCATCATCTTTCATTGTACGACGACTGAACGTTGCTTATTTTATCAGAGGGCAGATTAATTATGTGGATAACTCGTCACGTGGACAATTTATCAAGTGACCGCTCCACTCCAATTTCAAGGGATGCAGGTGTTGAAAATTGATAATTATATGAAAAAATTAAACGCAAACTGCGAACTTCAGTTGAATTGTTGCATGGAAATTGATAAAAGTAATGAAAAACAGGTGTAATTTGTTACTGAATATTAATGATTTGATCACAAAAATTCAAGTAAATTGGACAGTTCTGTTTTTGCTGCTGAAAAATTGGTAATTTCGTTAAATCTTCAGTGAAAGTCGAGCAGAGGAATTTGGGCAGGAAATATCTCAATAAAATAAGTTATATAGAAAAATCGAATTCTATTAATTTTTTCAATGAAATATTTTCCACTGTACATACCAATTATTCAATAGAATTGACCGAAAGCTAATAGAAACTTTAATAGAAATCCAATAGAATTTTCTAACAAATTCATTAGGTTTTCCCATGAATTTTTTTTTGCACGTAAAGAAGTCTTTGAACTGTCTATGGAATTAAATCGAAAACCATCATTATCATTTTTCTTCTGTTTTCATAAAAAAAAAAATAAAAAAAATTGAGCCGAGGAATTTCTACAGAAAATACCTTAATAGAATAAGCTGTATAGAAAAATCCCATTCTACTGATTTTTTATCTGGAATTTCCCATTGTACATTTTAATTTTCCAATAACATCGGCTACAAACAAATGGAAAGTTTAATAAAAATTCCATAGAATTTTCTAGAGAATTCGTTACGTTTTTTGATAAAATTTTTTCGTATATAAAAAATTTCGTGAATGAAAGAGTCCATGGAATTAAATCGAAAACAATCATTATTACACGTGTTACACGCAATGCCCGATGATGCAGAAAGACTACCAGAAAATCATCGATTGAATAAATTATTCGCTGAGGAAGCACTTGAGTGATGCATTTTCCACAGAATCAATTGTCCAAGTGATGAAATGTTCACTGATAAGTTGTCCATACAATAATTTTCAGTGATGAAGTTGGCCAGTAACATCACAATACTTTGTGAAATAAAAATGTTACCAACAAAAGAAATACATTCGCGGTAAGGACAGAGGGAGATGCGTGAATTTATGATTATAATTGTAAAAGCGTGAGATTATCAGCATGCAGATTAAGGATCATTGTTACTATTCCTAAGAATGGTAAATAACTTAGCAATTCATTAATTCAGTTAAAGCCCAATGATTTGAAATTCAAGCATTTAATCGGGAGAATGTCGACGAGTTAAACTGACCCCCAGTTATGAATGAATTATTACAGCAGAATACTTACGTGAGTAATTCCATTCACTCCATAACCACTGTTTACAAATCCCTAGAAAATTGATACAAGCCAATTAGTAATATTTCTCATGCAACTGGCGATTGTTCCATGTTAAGAATATGATCTGAGGTAAAAATTGATGAATTTCATGATTTTATACTCACATAATCGTGAAAAGCTTTTGCTTCACTACTGTGTTCACACGAGTCACGTCTCTCAGGTGCAGCACAGTACAAGTCCCAGAATACACTGTAAAATAATATTTCGTTGTAAATCATATTTAATTTTATTGGCTTATGGCAAGTCAGGGTAATAAATAAAAAACACTTTTCTTAAGAGCCATTGGACTTGGTTTTTCTTAAGGATATCCAAGTACTTTGGCTATTACTTCCGAATAGAAGCTCTGTAATCCTTTCAATTTACGTTTCGGATTCATAAATTATAATTACCGTTAAATTATTAAGTAGGCAATTCGTTAATATCACTCTTCAATTTTAATTATTGAAGTAATCATCAATTTGAATATTCAAATTCCGAATTATTTATTAATTAGTAATTCAATTAGGAAAATTGACGATTATTTGGATAATCGGAAATCCTTTATAAGAAATTTAGCATTATTTGTGTAAAGTTTAGTATTATTTACACTAATTATTCGTTTTTAGACATATAATCGATATTCAATGCATGAGAAATCTCACTCCAATAGCCCGCGACTTTTAAAACTCATAGTAGTCTCCCTTAACAAACCCAAGTTATAGGGGAGGCTGGGGTAAAACGGACACTTTTGACTTTTTCTAAAATATTAATAAGGGGTTGAAATGTTGATAAAATTTAATATTTTTTTTTCTCAATACAAAGAACAATTCGTTCCCTTTGTGACGAGCCTAAACTGAGCTCAATTGATCGATTTGTTTCTGAGTTATGAATAATAATAAAAAAGTCTAAAGTGTCCGTTTTACTCCACCCTCCCCTATCGTTCAATAATACGATCGAATTATTTGTTCTTTTCAATACATTCATTAACAACCAAAAAACAATTCCTAAACTAACTTCAGTTCAGGCTCACTGAAGCGAGAATTACTGAATTTCATAAACAATTCAATGACTCTTCAAAATGATTCATTTCAAAATAACTAAAAACAATGGAGCATAAATCCAGTAAATGAAAAGAACTCACCACCACCACGAGTGTAGAAACCCTGGAGGTTCCCCGAGTGTGATATTTTTCTCCCATCGAATCTGCGAAAAAAAATCAACACCATCTCATGAATATCACCAGCAATTGCCCTGTTGTTGATTCAAAAAATTGCATAAATTACCTCCGACAGGAATGTTTGTGCGGCTTTTTGTGCTCCAACATGTAGTAAATACTCATAAACATACAACGCCAGTCTGAAACCATGAAGTAACCAAGAAAAACAGTAAATAACCGAGTGAAACAATGGACGACTGGTGCAACACCAGTAAAATAGTAAAATGTTCAATGATTTCCGCGCTGCTTCGAGTGCATTAATCGGCCGAGTGTCAACGACCCGGCCCGTCAATTCTAACGGAATTCTCCCCAGTCTTTAGTGAAAATGAAAAAAAAAAAAACAATATAATCGAGGGAGAATGCTCTAAAACGTGCATGTATTGGTGCATGAATTGATTCCTCGCAAGGAGTTGAACAATTTTGCGTGAGAAAGAGAGGAGAAAGGGGCCTTCCTTGGATTTTATCTGGAACATGAACAGGGGTGCTCAATCCTAATCTTGTGTCACGTGCTCCACGTATTGTGACAGAGATGCTTGTCAATTATAAAATGATGCACAACAACAAATGCCATTGCAACATTAGTCACGAATTTAAACATTTGCATAATTTATATCATCATCATTTATTTTCGCCTGTTGATAGCAACGAGAACAGATAATTCTCAGTTAGAATTGACTGAAACATCGTCAGCAGCAGTTTATTGATTTTCATTTTGAAGCTGTTGCTTTAAAAAATGCAAATACGTACTTTTCCCTTGCTTGACTGTCTGAGGGCACTGCCGACCCCTTCCCCTTAGCGTACATTGTTGTGAACTTGTCAATCTATCCAGCGTTGAACTCCACCACTCGAAAACTCCCCCAACCGTTGAATCCACTCCGATAAAATTTTAAAATCCCAAAATCCCCCGAAAACCATAAAACCCCAGTCGATTGTTTCCAATTTCCCCCAGTAAACAAGGAACAAAATTAAAAACAAAAGTAAGAAAAAAGTTTCCTCTGCACCCGCGTCACAGCCCAACCGATTGCCAACAATTGATCTCTCCGTTCTCAACAACAATGAAAAAAAAAAAATAATAAAACCGAAATTGTTCTTTTATCCTTCAGCCAACGGCTTCACTCCTCATGGCTCCGTTTGCGGGTTAAAATCCGGTGTACAGTCGCGCGTCGTCATTGCAGTACAACAAAACTCGTGTTATTCACCGTAACGAGTACAACTGAACGTTATATTCTTCAAACGATGAATATTTTCAGACGCGTGCTGAAGTGAGATGGGAGAGTTAACAGGGGCCAATGGGCAAAAACTGATGGTTAGGAGTAAGAGGGAGACACTTGAAGCTGTTGGCGTTCTCTCGCCTTTTTCTACCGAGTTTCTTCGCGTATCGTGTTATCACAAGTTACTTTATCACTCAAGTGTTCAACCCCCACGGCAGTTAACAGTGGGGTGTCAATTTTTTTGTGAATTTCCGGGCCTTTTGTCACCAGGTAAATGTCCCTTTTTTATTCAAACAAATTTCCTTTAATCTGGAGTTTGTTGGGACGAAGTTACGCCTCTGTTGGTCACTTTACTTGGTCGTCGCACCTTACTTCACCGCGCTGCCTAGCATCGCCTCCGTACACCCCCCACAGTATAACACTCTGTTTCAACGCTGTACACCAACACGAGTGGAGAATATTTTTCTTTCCCCGCTGGCTGCACCGCTCTTTCTCTTGTTTTCGGAATTTTTCGTGATTCTATCCTCGTTCGGGTTTCCAATGCTGCCCCCTCCCCCGGCCACCGACGAGCCCCTCCCCCCCCTTAGGACCCTCGAAATCGCCCCCTCCCCCCGCTCTTTTGTACGTGGCGACGCGCCGAGGCACCCACACACCGGCAAAGCTGCTCCGTTTCGCTGCAGAGAGGGGGGCGAATTATTTCTCACGCACACTATCGGCGGTAAATACACGGATGCTCAACTGTGGAATACAGACACGCGCTCGCTTGTCCGGTTGTGGCGCGTCTAGACGAGGGGCGCATGCGCACCGATACCGGGAAACATCTGCGCGCGCAACAGTGTTTCAAGGTTCAGGAGCGGACGGATTGTTTTGAGAGTTCGCTCCGAAATGAGATTTCGGGGGCGGGGGAAGGTTCGGCAGGTGGATTTATTTATTTATTTAATTGTGTAGATGTTTTTATGGGATTTGTTGTTTTGATTGTGTTGGAGCGGTTGGGACTGTTGGAGAATGTTTTCTCAGCGTTTTTGGGACTCAAATGTCGTTTGTTTACGTCTATTCACAACTGTAATTTTGTTTTTTTTTCTGTGAATTTCTCTTTGTTGGGAAGAAATTGAAGACTTTAGGCATCAGAATTTTTCCATTACTTTTGATTATCTGGAATGATTAAGTTCTATGGTAGGAATAATATTTCAGTAGAGAAGTTTTTCAAGTGTGAAGCTTCAAGTCGCCTCGGCTGTCAGCTGAGTTTTCGAGAAATATCTCGAAATCTAAGGGAGATAGCGATGTTTTCGTAATCACCTTTTTTGTAGAGCGAATCGAGAACTACAAAAAAGGTTCTTACAAAAATTTCGCTATCTGTCTTAAATTCCGAGATATACATTGAAAACTGAATAATAGGGAAAATCGACTCGAACCGTTTTACCGATTCGCTACTGATTTACATTCGGAGATATTGCATATTGTCATTTCCGTAATCGTAAAAGCGTGGTAATAGATTTTTTATTACTACGTCACTGATAAATTCTCGATTCACGATTGGTCCTAGGAACTTGCGCGTACAACTCCGAATGTTTACGAACACCAATACAAGTGCGAGGGCACTCACGTATGATAGGGAGATGGGATTTGGATGGGTAAATCAGAATGTGTAGGGAAGGGGCGAGAGGGGGAGGAGGGGTTTGACACGATGGTGTCCGATGGCACACGAGCGCTGCCGATTTGAAATAGTCGACAATTGACGAGGCCTCGAGGGGGCCAGGACAGGGGGGGGGAGGGGATTGGGAGACACTGGCTGTTCTCATAGGTGTACCGCTTCCCCTTTTTCATTTTTCTCATCGAATCGATATGTCGACGAATGACAACATTGTCCTGATGCATGAAGTGCAGTTTTTTTTCGAAATTTCGATGTTGATTAGATCAACTGAAGATGTGATTCACAGGGCGCTGATAGGTTCAATGATATTATTCAATTATTTGATTAACGATTTTAATCAAGAGAAGGAGAATTAATCAGACGGATAATTGTTCATTTATCAAGCGGAAGTGCTGATTATTCTATTAATGTAATGATGCTTGCAAAATATTGTTTTAGGGATATTAAAAACACTAGCGAACCGGCGCGAAGCGCCTAGTATAAATAATAATTTATACTATTTTATTTTGTTTTATTTTGCCCCCGTTTCTGTCTTCACAATTACATTAATTTTGTTTTATCCATTCTTATTCTGATTATATGTTTTTTGCGTCCGAATGGAAGCATTGCAATCGTTCAAATTTAAGTTTTGGATTTTTTGTGTTATATCGATCCAAAAAGTCCGAAAATACAATTTGTAGACCGTGTCCGTACGTACGTGAGTGGTATCGATATTAATTAAAATTTAATTCATCGATTAGTTCTTTTAATTTTTGAATTTTTTTGAAAATCGGATGTGTCATGATAACTAAAAAAATGTTCTGAATTGATTGATTTGGATGTCCTTTTGACCGAGTTCGAAAATGAACGCGATAGCAATGATCGTTGTTATGATTTATTTAAAAATTTAAAAAAAAATTGTATTTTTTAAAAATCAGAATTCCGGGGATATCTTTGATTATCATACTTCAAATGAATTCAACCAAAGCTTATAATGTTTGTTTTGATGCCATGGAGTCGAAGTTGAAAGATGATAACGACAGCTGTATCGGTTGATTTAATTTTTATGATGATTGTTGAAAATTTCGAATGTTCCATGAATTTCCCTGAAAGTGAAATTTCTGGTGGTTTCATCAAATGTGACGTTTCAAATTCAATCAAGTATACATAAATACAATTTTTCTATTAACACTTTATGGGAGGGCTGAGGGGAGAGATAAAACCGCGAAAAAGACAATCGGTTGTATAGATGAAAGGGATAATAAGAATAATGATAACGATAACATTTAACTGAGTTGAAAATCTGACAAAATTAGTTGAAACGAAATCTTGTTCAATTTAATAAAATGAAGTAAACAATGAATTTTACGGAGGACGTTCAGTAACAAATCATTCTCCGTTACAGAAAAGTTATACGCAATGATGATTGTCCAGTTCTGTGAATAATTGCCCAAATCATTTACGTTCACTGGGATCATTTTTGAGGGAATGCAGAGTAAATTTTAGAGTTTCGGCACAGATTACCCTTCTCATGTTCGGTAAATTTTCCCCGGCGAACGCAGAAAAATTTACTATTCGTCTCGCACATTTTCCCCGATGTACGGCGAAAAAGTACTAAAAATCGAATTCACTCCACGATTACTTAACGTATTCGCTAATTTTAATTGCGAATTACTGCCAAATGTTTGATTGATGAGTGGATTTCACCAAAGATGATTTAATGAATGGAGTAATGAATTAATGAATGAAAAATTTCTTTCTCCATTTAGGAAAACTCGGAGGGAATTCCGAAGATAATTAATTAATCTTCAAATTTCAATGGACGGTCCAGGAACATTAACTTGGGAGGAGTTTCTCCTCAATGCAAAGAGTTTAGTTCGAGTTTCGAATGAAATTTCGGACAACTGGGAACTCCGTGGTGACGAGGTAATACACGCGCAGATCGATAGAGGAATGACTCTCTTGCCAAGGGACTCCATTATGCACATGTATTTTATGCCGTATTCATTCACGTGTGCATATGATATTCGCGGCATCAATACATACAAATTATTCAGTTATTGGACATCAATGATGCCGAGTTTAGTAACAACGAAATTGTGTTTTTGGTCTATGTTATTGTTAGGAAATACCTGGACAGGCTTATTTATGCAGGAGCGTAAAGACTTTTGTATCGAGCGATTTGGCGGCTACATTGAGTGGGAAGAATGCGCGCGAGGAACTGGGGAATTTCGAAGATGTTGATGACCCATTCGAGGCAAAGCGGGTTGGGGATTCCCCGATGTGCGTGGAGCATCATATATTGTGGTCCATGAGCTATGGGGTTCCTGTTCTCTACTTCAATGCTTGGATGTCAGGTATTTGATGAGGAAAGTGATTATGTTGTAACTATTGGAGTATATCTATCAACTCTATATATCAACTCTCAACTCTATCTATCAACTCTTCGTTGCTCACCTGGTTTGTGAAGAATTTTTTCAATTGCGGTTTTTTAATAAAAAATAAACATAATGAATCTATGGCAATTATTTTTTAGAAAACTCATTGACTCAACTCTTTTGGGAAAATTTGGAATTTTCGACAATATAGAGAAACCTTTCTTGTATCTTTTCAAAACTTACGAAATTTTTAAAATTCTTCAAAGGTTTAAGAATTTTCCGGGAGGTTCTAGATTTTTTCATACTGTTAAAAATTTTTGGATGTAATTTCCGGTACACTTTTTGGAAATTTTTATCGAGTTTAGTTACCACTGAAACTTCAAGGAATTTCGTCAGTGAAAATTCAGAATTTCGTGGAAAAATCAAAGAGAACTGTAAATTTCAATTCTATTGTTCCCTGAAAATGAATAGAAAAACAAATTACGGTAAATATATTCTTGAATTTTCAAGACAGTGACACTGAATGCGATTTAGAAGAAAAAAATCATGAATTTTGAGATTTCACTGAAAGTTCTATGTAATTGGGCACTGAATATTCATAATAGATTGTATATTCAAATAAATTAAGGAATTTTCGTTTTTATGCTGCTTAAATTAATGGAATTTTACTGAATTTACAGTTAAACCTGAAATTACATGATTTTTTCCCCCCTTAAATCGCATTCAATGTCATTGTCCTGAAAATTAGTAGTCAACTGTCCATGAAATTTCATTTTTTTGCCAACAGTGTATATTTCTACGTTAATTGATGTAGTAGACGGAGAGAAATATTCAATAAAAATGACGTATCTTTTCCGTAATTCCGGAGCGAAATGTGCTTGTAGGAAATTTTACGGAACCGTCACGGATTTTTTCCAGAGCGTTTCCTAATTTTTACCTGAATCTCCTGTGAAAAATTACGATACCGTCACTTAAATTTTCTGAGTCGATTCAGCAATCGGTGAGCGAACTGTGAGTTCCGTAATTTTTACTGAACATTCCTCTCCGTGTACGTAAGACTCTGGTTCATTTGAATTTTCAAAAGGATTCAAGATTATTTTGGTAAAATACCGGGGGACCTTCATTACATTTATCTTAATTTATAATATTATCATTTCAACTTTCCAAGGAAATATGAAAATACCGGATTGAATAACAAACCAAAACCGAAGGGAATAAACATCCCTGAATGGCCATTCTGTGAAATATTGTTCTCTTGTCCTGTTGAGTTATCGATTGCCCATCGATGCCCTTGGGAATAAGTCATGCATGAGGGATTTCGTAGTAAATCTGTATTAGACCCCAATCTCTCGATTGGGCACTCATAATTGTTCGGAGTCTGGAGAGCTGTCTCGGAAAAAGAATTGGGGGTAAGAGGGACGAGGGATTCGAGTAGATGAAATAGATCAGAAATTGGAGGCGCAGTATTTGATCGTAGATGTCGTATTAAGATATTTCGGTCGAAAAATATGAATGATTAGGTTGATCTGGAACTCATATAGGTTGTTTACACGTCCTGATCTTATTTATTTATGAACAGGTGACTTTTTTTATTAAAATTATTGAAAATCTATCGTGTTTTTTGATCGAATCTACTCCAAAAACTGAGAGCTGAGAGAGACTACACCCAGAAAAATGATTTATTTGAATAAAATAATTTTTTTCTTCGAACTAAATAAATATTTATTCCATACTAACAATTTATTATCGCTTTGAGATGGTAATAAAGTCGAAAAAGACTGTACGAAAAACAATAATTATTGGGGGCTGTACATATGTCACGTAAAACTTTTAGGGGAGGGGAGGGGGAGAAATTTCTGTTCTGTGGTTTCACTACCAGGTAGGATTACATGTCAAAGTGTCAACACAAACAAATTCAACATAATTTCAACACAATTATCAACAAGGCCTTAGAAATCAATAAATATTTATTTTTGGTATGAGAATTGATTGATGGAAAATTAAAAAAATATGGATAATCATTGCCACAACCAATGAGGAAGTATCTGTTTACTTATTTATTCCATTTCATATTTGAAAAAATTTTGATACATTAATTTCTGACACCCATCATAGTAGAGTTTATGGGAAAAATTATCAATGATGGATCATTTTTATTTGTGGCTTTTTGAATTTATTTCTCCTCGTTACACGTAACGACTCAGCTTAAGTGTATTCATACTACTTTAACGAGAGTTCTGCAACGTGTCGTTTTTTTTTTGCCACTGACTATTAGTCGAGCGGAAAAAACCGAAAACACTTGAATCGAAGTGTCTACAAAATTATGGTACTTAAAAAGAGACCACATCATGCGCAATTCCTGAAGAATAGGAATTATTTCTACCAGATGCACGATTTGTTCTCATGTTCATAAAATAGCACATGACTTTTTCGCAGTGATTTTTCGAATGAGACGTATCAAAGTAGATTAGATTTGAAGGAGCTTTTCACGATAAAAAATTCACTGAATATAATCTAAGTTCCTGTCTCCCCCCACTCAAGTTGTTGGTGTCAATAGAATCCTTTCCAACTCCGTCAGCCTTTTCCAAAGAATCCAATTGCTCAAATTCGATGTTGAATGTCCAGATTTCCCGGGGGTAAATGCAGTGACAGTCGAATCAATACAAAATCTCGTGCAACAGGGAGTAGGCTACAATGAGCTATCGCAGGCAATGCATCCAATTCTAGGCACAATATTTCTGCAGTTCCATCCTTGTTTGTCGAGCGAGCTCATTCAGCACACGTCGAAGAGGTAAGATGCCGTCCCCCAGTCTCCATGACTCTATTAAATTAGGATAATCACAGCTTGATGTCGAAAACAGAAGAAAAAGTTCTAATTTTCAGGAGAATGTCACTAATTTCCAGGAACCGATTTATGATTTTTCGGAACACTGGAGAAAAGTTGTGTAAAAATCCGAATTCGAAAATTGATTGAACCCCCAAAACAAGACCATTAAAATTTCTCCACGGACATCAGTTCAAATGTTATTGAATCAAATCTGAAGTCCGTGAAAAGATACAAATTCCTTGAATGAAAATTGAAATTATCTGGAAAAGTTTGAAGCGCTTGGCCGCCCTATATTTTAAATATCCAATGAACTGTTGAAACTGCTTCGTATTCCCTACATTATCGACCAGTCGACAAAATAGGAAAACAGCTAAAATCTACGAAGCTCTTTGAAACCTCACTATAAAAACTAAATTTGATAATCAATTAAATCCTGACAACCATGGTAAAACTCCTTACACTGTTAAAAAATTACACTTGAAATTTCAAGTGAAAACGCTCGAAATTTTTGACAACGACAAAATTACATGAAATTTCTGTAGAATTCTTCATTAACGAATCAGTTAATTGCTTGAATATTCAAGTAATTCTCGATTTTCAGGTGCATATGGCACCGAAAAACCTTGAAATTATTGAAAATCCAGGCAATAACTTCTCTGAATTTTCAATCTGTTGAAAATTGAATAGTATGTGATGTTCAATTTTCACAATAAGTTTGAAAATTCAAGCTTTCATTGAAAAATCAATGATCGTTTAACATGAAAAATCCAATTTTCTTGAATTTTCGAGATGAATGAGAAATGTAGTGACCGTTTTCAATTGAAATTGAATTCAAGTCCACAACATTGAAAATTCAGATGACATGACTTAGTAATTTTCACTTTTATATTCTCTCCGTGTAGAACGGGTGATGTGACGCATATGCATCTCTAATTACAATTGAAAATGCATCGCCATGCACCAAAAATTATTTTCAGCAACAACAAATTGATCAGCTGGCTGAGTACAGTAGGCCCATCAGCCCTAAACTTGAAACTGAGTCTAGAGTATTTCAACCTGACCCTCGAGGAAAGTCCAACCAGCTGATAGCAGTCATAATCGTCCTCATTTTCACCCAGCATGATAAAACGGTTCATAATTGACAATGGAGGAATAAAAATGGAGAAAGGAAATGGAAACGAATGAGCTACATCTATATCCCTCAACAAAAGGCTTTTCTGAATGGCGAATTGGTCAGGCTGACCTATCAGAGTCCTTCGGCATTGTGTCACCAACTTTTTTTTTTCTCGATAAAAGCGGATTGACCATCTACGAGGATTTTGTTTAATCAATGAATGGCTCTGCTGGAGGGTTAAATCCTCTCATTAGTCGTTGGATGTAGCGAGTGGGACGTACGTACACACATGTATGCCATTGATGATGAGATTATTGATCCCGGGAGAGTCAACGCTCGTGTGAAATTCCGGAGTTTGAATTTTCCCTTGCGAATGTGAATTGAGATTTGAAAATAAATTGCATTTTCCCGTCCTTTGGAATGAATTCGACAATTTATTTTACTCAACTGTTAATAATAACTCTTGTGTGTGTGTGTAAGGGTAATTACATTTGCACGGAGAAAAAAGTTGGAGGAAAATTACCGAACAAGTCAAGTACTCGTGGTGCGAACTCGATTTTCAGTACTGTTCACCCTATATCGGGGAAAAAGTGCGAGACGAATAGTGAATTTTTCTTCGGTGATCCGGGAAAATTTACTGAACGTAATTTTAATTAGCCCAGTGAACGTAAATGATTGCTCAATAATTAATTAAAAATTATCTCCCAAATAAGAAATAAAATGAATATTAGCAAATGGTGGAGGGTAGACTCATTATATGTTCTATTATTCATCTTCAGTAGGATTTTTTGAGTGAAAAATTATTATTTCTCTAATTATGCAATTGAAATACATTTTTCAAAGAGCTTTTATTTGTTGCTAATGTAGAATTCAATTGAATTGACTCATTTTTAATTATTCATTTGAATATTCACTCATTTGGGGGATAATTGCATGAATAATAGCGATTTTCGGTTATTTTCAATAGCTGTCTCACTGAAAAAAATAATAACCGCCGAACTACGGCGAAAGACAAGCTCTAAGTGGCGCCAAAATTCGTTTCATTTTATTGAATTTTTGATGAAAATATCTGATTTTTAAAAAAATTAGCTTTTGTAGTAATTAACCCATTACTTCGCGTAAGTCCGGAATCGTCTCGGTGCGAGAGCGGAGGATTGTGGGGCGGGAAAACGGACAAATAGTTAAGAAGATATTCAACCTTTTGCGAAAAACAGTTTCGTTCAATATCTCCCAAACTACTGGCCCAATTAATTTTTTTTCAAAATACTCGTTTTGTTCTCTTACAGAACGAATCGTAAAATATCCTCCACGAACAGGTATTTTTTCATTAATGCATTTGCCACGATTCTCTACGTAATTTTTCTCCAACTTTTCTCTCCATGTATAACATTAATTCCAACATTTACCATATTCGCATAATTATATCCAACTACGGACTACGGAGAAATAAATTGTGGCCGTATCATCTAGAGTATCATTGCGTCATTGAATAACGGAACAAAAGAAGTAATGGAGAGACCTATCGTGGCTTATGCTCATTATTCGGAAGCCCTCATTAAATTTTCAATGAACCCTATTTCTAATGAATACTCACTATTCATTGTCAACGTGCGCATCCCCCCTCGTTCATTCTCATCATTCCTCCCATTTTACTCGACTCGATTTTTTTCGCTCCTATCAAACTTTTAATCTCCAAATGACAGCCATGAACTACCAGCAAATTGCCACGATTCCATGAATAAGATCAATTGAGAGTCACACAAATCATAATGCTGGAGGCAGTATCCACCCGATTAATTTAATCACGTTGATGTATTTTCAATAATTTTAATTAAGGAAAATAAATGTCTGGGGGATTATCTGTTTCAATTTTTATTCACCCGCCCCAATTATTATTCCTCGATGTTTTCGCATAGGGAGATGAAGAGTGTTCTGTTCTGCTCGGAGGGACAAACAAAAATAGCGGGAAGGAGAGTGAAAAAAAATATAGGAGGAAAGATCGGGTGAGTGGGAAGCCCGCCTAAACGTCAACCAAGGTGGATCCTTAGGGATGCCCGTTGCCATGGATACGTGGATGCTGCCGCTTGTTGCGTGCCTGGTAGCTCCGTTCAAATCCCACCCACTCGATCGTTCTCCCGTGCCGTTCGCTCCCAACCTACTAAGTCTCATAAAACAAGAAAAAAAGGGAGAGCAGTAATAAAAGTAGAGGAAAAAAACGTCACGTTGCTCCGATTTTTTTCACTCTCTTGCTCTCTCTGTTGCGCCGCCAACACGCGACACCCTCTCGCTCCTCTTCCAACATCTTCTTGTTCTGCAGGCTCCTGGAATACACGGATTCATGGGTGTCGTATCACACTGAAGCACTCGTTACCCCTGGGAATGGGTGAAAAAGGCGCGCGAATAAAACGCACGGATGTCGCTCACTAGCGCCTCGTTAAAACTGACACGAATTGAAATAAAAGGAAAATTTTCATGTGTTCGCTTTGTTTCGGGATCTTGTGAAGTGTCTGCGCGGTGGAAAATGCTGGGGAAAAATTACTGAAAAGGTCGAGTAATCGCGGAGTGAATTCGTGGTTTTTTGAAATTCTGGGGCTTTTTGATTCTATATCGATGGAAAATGCGCGTGACGAGCGGTGAATTTTTTGCGCTTGCTCCAGAGGATTTACGAATTGTCAGGTAATTTCCTCAAAAAAGGTAGACTTTATCCGAAATTGCATAGAAATTGAAGCCAGCAAACGTAAATAATTAATCAATGTCTTGGAATTTTTCACGGTCACGGTGATCGTTTTTCCTTCTCGGATGTCGAATAGTAAATTTTGGCTTTTATGGATGTCATGCATTTCAGGAAACATTAAATTTTGTTTCTCCACGTGCGCGAAATTTTACTTTACGCACAAGTGATGAAAAATAAGATTTGGTACACGTGCGTAAGAAAAAGTGGAATTTTACGCACTAGTAACACAATATACTATTCGTTTACGAGTAATACAGAAGCAAAAACAAAAAACATTGATGTTTCGGCAACGGGAAGAGTGTCGCAGAGAGCGAGTTCCCAGCAGAAATTGGTTCCATGATTTCTTATTGATGAACATTGTGAATGTATCCCTCTCTCCCTTCTATCGTCATTTTATCATTTATTCCTGCATTGTTTCCGCTTCAAATAATCATTTCCCATACTTTATGTATTTTATTAGGTACAGAATCCATCGTTGGCTCATTTAGGTGATTTATCTGTTTTTTATCTCTCGACGAACCTCCAATTCCCCTCAACATTCTATCTATTAGTGAGACTTACCCTCCAAAGAGGGGTAGTTTTTCTTCTCCCAGGAGTCATTTTATTTACTCGACGAAGCGGGAAAATTTTCTTCACGCAAAGTATTTTTTTATTACATTATATTCCGCTTCACGCAGCTGTTACCTAAAAATTAACAAAATTATCAACTGAAGAGGGAGGTTGGGGGGGGAGGTCATTATTTTAAGCTCAATGATAGATGAATTATTAAGATAATCGGGGATGAGGTGATTTATTTTATGCTCTGACAGAGGTTTCTCTTCTGTATTTTATTGGTTGGATACAGGGGAAACGTGGAGGATTTTTTTTAAGAGTTTAAAATTGAATTTCAAGCGTAAGTTCGAGAAACCCTTCATTTCCTAAACTCTGCGTTTCCATTTCCGCGCGAGAGCAATCGGAAGGAGCTCTGATGGTTTGTAACTCGAAGGAATTACAGAAATATAATACAGTGTCGGAGATTTATTGAAAATTAAGGGATAATTTGAAAGGAATTCTTTCATATTGGGACTATGGATTGGATTTAGATTCAATTGTATTTTTTTCTGATTCATGTAGAAAATTTATGAAGGGTTACTTTTTCTGTTTTATGATTGCGAGAATTTCGGGGACTAATGGAATTTTTCGGCGTTAATTAAATTTTTCGAAGATTGATAATTTTGTATTTAAAAAACGGCTTTGAATTTGAGACCGATGGACGCGGCTGTATTTTTCTGGAACACAATCATTTTTCTGTGTTGTTGGAGGGTGGGATTGGCACGCGGTGGACCCGGGTTCGCTTCCTGGCTGTGTCGCCAAATTTTCTGACACTCTCAATCTCACAGTTTCATCGTCGAGCGGGAGTCTCGTAAATAAAAGGAGACAACTGTACCTGGACAAATGGAGAAAAAAAATCCAGAAAAATTACTGTGCCAACACGGTAAAATGGGTTCATTTGGACGGACCCACGGTAATTTTGCTGTGAAATACAAGAATTTTTCACGGTAAATCCGGGAAAAATTTCTGTAGCGCACAACAGAAATTCCGGTGGTGGCACGCGCATTTTTCCGGGTCCGTCCAAATGAAGCATTTACTTACAAAAAAACAATGATAAGAAATTTAATGTTCATTAAAATCTTGAAAAAGTTTTCTGAGGATATATTGCCATCAAACACGTCAAGAATTCCTATACTCAATTCAGGAGTAAAATTCCCATCAATCTCCCCAACTTATTGAAACCACTCTCCCTCCACCGTCAGATCCTCACTAACTTCCCTCCTCAGTCTGACTAATAAACCCAGAGACAATGTTCTCAGTGAAAGAGGTGGAACACCCTGGGCTATCTCTCACTACTATATCACCAATGACATCTCCACCTCCGTATTTGCGCGCTACTACTATGGCCACCGTTCGGTTTTGGCTCCGTTCGCGTCTCCTTTGGTCGCCCCACGCCACAAGTGTTCGTGGCGTGCTCGCGCGAAGAGGTGCCGCTCCGATATTCCATCCGTCTCGCAAACACGCACCCACCGCGAGCCTTCTCCAGCTGTCATTACTCAATTCCCAACAATTAAAATCCGAATTTAAAAAAATTGCAAAAGTAAGACAATCGTATTTTCCAAATAAAATTGATTCTTTGGAAAAAAAAAATCAAACAAAATAAACCAATGCAAAAACAGAATGATTTGTTGCTAATTGAGAGATCATTTTGGGAAATTCCGAGGTGTTAATGTGGTGACTTTAGTGTTTCTCCCGTTTATCGAACGGCCAGTAGACGATCCCTCTATCTCCCCGAGTCAAGTAGGCGTGATGGGGTGCATTTTCCTTCATCATCTCCTTTTGTGATAGTTGATATCATCGTAAGCCCCGAAATGAGGGGCTTGACAGCCGTCAGGCGCGAGTGGATGAGAATCCTCCCACTATTTCTCATCTCTCCTTACACCGATAAAGGAATATTGTTCGTTCTACTTCCTGTTTTGAGTTACTGTTAAAAACGAGATATATATATTTTTTTCACGTCCTCGGTGATAAGCCACGGATGCTGAAAAACATGGGGGGGTCAGGATGAATGTGCTTGGGGAACTAGTTGTGAGACGATAGGGTGGGCTCTATACCGATGTGCAGTGACACGCGAGAGGCCTCCACAGGAAGAGTTAAATGAAGTGGAATTGAGGAGATAAAGTCAGTTGATCATTGGTGAACCGGTGAAACTGTGAATTTTTAAATGCCGATACTTGTTATTATTATGGGGATTATTTATCTTCGGAGGAATGGATAGTTTACTGATTTCGAGGGAAATATATGAGGATATGGGGAGTTCCACGCCGAATCTGAAGCCCGAAACATTCGATGTCGGGGATTGTTTTGCTGATTTTTTTCTGCACAGTTGGGCATCAGACGAACATTTTGAATAAACATTTCGATACATCGAAATCGATCGATTATTCTCATTGTGTCGTGAATTAAAAATTTCCAATTCAAGAATATTTTGATACAATCTCGATTGAAAAACTCTCAAAGTAGAAGTGGAAGGGATTCTTTTTCCTGTGTTAAATTCATTTTTTTACTTTTTAATGGCTTAATCCAATTAATTATCGGAGAATTGCACTTTCTGATTACTCTCAAAGTCCTTTCGTTCTATTCTTGACCGGAAAATTTAAAAGAGTGACATATTTATTACTCATATTTCTTTCGAGAGTGAAGATTGAATTCTGCGGGAATTAGTTCATTCCGATACCTCGGAATCGATCGATTATTCCCATTGTGATTATTTTGAAACGGTGTTGATTGAAAAATTTTCAAATTAGAAGTAAAATGGATTCTTTTTCCTGTGTTAAATTCATTTTTTTCCTGTTTAATGGCTTAATCCAATTAATTATCGGAGAATTGCACTTTCTGATTACTCTCAAAGTCCTTTCGTTCTATTCTTGACCGGAAAATTTAAAAGAGTGACATATTTATTACTCATATTTCTTTCGAGAGTGAAGATTGAATTCTGCGGGAATTAGTTCATTCCGATACCTCGAAATCGATCGATTATTCTCAACGTGTCGTGAATTCAGAATTTGTAATTCAAGAATATTTTAAAACAGTCTTAATTGAAAAATTTTGAAATTCGGAATGGAATGGATTCTTTTCTTGTGTTAAATTCATTGTTTTTTCTTTTTAATAGCTGAATCCAATCATTTATTGGAGAATTGCACTTTCTGATTACCCAGAATTGGATTCCACTCCACGATTACACGACTTGTTTGGTAATTTTTCTCCAAGTTTTTTTTCCGTGTATTACCACACGGAGAGAAATATTTAATAAAAATTATCCTACCGTTCTATAAAACTGGATCATGAGTCATCGTTTCCTCATTTCTATCCCGAAATTTAGTAAAAATTACTATATGATGATCAAATTTTATTCTACGTTAGAGAAATTTTATCCTGACGCACAATAAATTTTACCCTACCGGTACAGTAATTTTTATTTTTATCAGGATAAAATTTCTCTAACGTAGAATAAAATTTGATCATTATATATTAGTTTTTACTAAATTTCGGGATGGAAATGAGGAAACGATGACTCATGATACACTTTTATAGAACGGTAGGCTAATTTTTATCAAAAATTTCTCTCCGTGCACTGAATATTTCATATAAGAACGGGAAAAATTTACGTGCTACTCGATAAAATTTCAAGTGCCACCACTGGAATTTCCCTGGCCGTCACTTTGCTCCCTTTTTCTCGTGCTGCCACTAAAATTCTTTTACAGAATTCTCACTATGTACTGATATACATCCCGAGCGAGCAGATGAAATTCTCCAGAAATTAGTACATTTCGATATCTCGAAATCGATCGATTATTCCCATTGAAATGAGTGAATGCTCGAGTGAAAGGCGCATTTAGTGCCACGCCGTGAAAGCACTTGACATCCACCCCCTCTGCCCTGTAAAAAGTGGAAAAAGGGGGGAGGGGGAAGGTACCCTCAGCAATTTTCCAACCGCTGTTACCCTCTGGCCACTCGATTGTCGATCGTGAATCGAGGTCACTCTCTATCGCTTTTCTCGCTTTTTACGCAGATGGAAAATGAAAAACTCCATTTACAGAGCGATCAATGGCGCCCTAGTGCCTAGAACTTCGCTACAATAAATGAGACTTTTTGAGATCAACAATGACCCACTGATAACACGTAAATCGGGAGATGTATCGAGAGTTTCAATGGAGATCGGGAGGGAAATAGTTGTGGGGTTGGGGTGACCCGTTCAGTACATGAAAGGATTGAAGAATATTGCCTATTTGCTTGTGTAGCAAATTTCTCTGATTTTTTTTCTGTTGACTGGATGTGTTCATTTTACCACACGGAAAATATTTTTACTCACACGGAAAAATTTGTGCCCAAATTCTCATAGAAAAAATCTCAAGAGAAAAATTCAAACAGAAATTCGAAAGCTATTGATTTTTTCTTATCGGATATTCAATAGAATCAGCGCAACAAACAAAGAGAATTTTTCAATAGAATTTCAATAGAAAGTCTACAGAAACCCCATAGAATTCCTACAAATAGAATTTTCTGGCGAATTCGCTAGGTTTTCTATTCAATTTTTTCACGCGTGTACTTTTTCAAGTAGTACGAATAAATTTCAGTCGAGTCGTTGAGTGTAACGAGGAAAAAAAAATCAGAAAGCCAAAAATAAAAATGATTTTTCATTGGTAATTTTTATAGATTTCTTCTAGATTTTTTACAGATTTCAATCTTTTTCTGCCCGCGAAAATATCATTTTTTCATAAGACTGTGTGTTATTTTTGCACTTCTAGATGAATTATTATCAGTAATTCTAGACTGCCGATTGAGCAGAAACTCCACCAGAATGTTTCCATTCATCTTAACTTTCGTTCAGAATTTATTTCAGATTTTCATCTTCAAAATTGAAGTTATGTTTGCACTACTTTAATGTCAACATTTTCTGTCATAACCTCCGCCAACCCAATCTGTCTCGATCAGGTCACCCCAGTCGTTCTAATAAATCTACGATGAAATCCCAGATCGAAGTAATGTCAACGAAGAGGTCAGAATACAATAAAATACGGATGTTGATTCAGTGGGACAATGAGAGTGGAGGGAAACTAGAACGGACCCCAAAAAACGCTCGAGAAGTGGAAGAAAAAACTAGGTCTATAGCTGTGTGCGTTGATGTGTTAAAAGCTCTTCCACTTTAACAGGAAGGATACAGGAACAAAGAGATACTTAAAAGTTCCCATTGTGGGTAGGAAAGCCTCGGAAATTCGAAGAAAATTATCCCTCAGAAAGAAAATACTGCAACAAATCGTTCACTTCCATTTCACCCCAAAGATTAGGAGAATTTTCTGCTGAATGTCAATGATTATTCTTCAACATTTATACGTTCATTCCAAAAATTAATTATTCGTCAATTATTAAATTTTCCACTTGTTTAAATTCAATAACTGATGCAGAACCTTAATAACTGATGCAGAACTTTAAGGATGTTTATCCAGAATTTTCACAGAATAATTGAGCTGAAAAATAAAGTATTTTATTGATTTTCAGGTCATTCGAGGAGAAAATCAATGGAATATTTAATTTTTGAAGGACAAGATTTCCTGAAATTTCAGGGGAAATTGAATACAATAAAAATTTCCGGTATTTGGCACGGAAAATTCAGAGGAAAATTTTTAACAGTGAACAATTATTAGGGATTCGCAATTGTGAAATTCAGTGAGTTCAAAATTGTTAAATTCAGTGAATTTGTCAGTAATTTTCAGTGCCATCATCACTAATTTTCAGAGCAATATCTCCGACTTTTCAGGGCTCCATTGAGAGAAAAACGAACAGATTCTCAAACAAGTCTTGTTTGGAACAACAAAATCGTTAGTTGAAAATTACAAAAAAAATAATTATTTGGTTCGAATTTGAAAGTTTTAAACATAAATAATTGCTCTGCTTTCTCATTTCTTCGATGTTCATAACAATAATAACTAAAAACATATATATTTTTCCGTATATTTTTTTCTATTTTTGTGCTCTTCAATTAGATAAATTATCAGTCTGAAAATAAATGCCACGTAAAACCAAAAAATTCTCCATTTCATTTTGTCAAAGCTACTGCGGTTATTCGCCGAGACTGGGGTCCATATATTCCCCAATCGGCTTACAAAAATGGCCACTTTCTTTTCAACCATAAAACCGTTAACTTTTCAAAAAATGGATAAACTCCCCCCGCAATTGCTGCTTGACATTCAGCGAAAATGTTCATCATTTAATAAATAATTGCATCAACATTTTAAAGGTTGGAAGGGCCAGTAGGAGAAAAAAATCACCGACAGACTGATCACGTACCCAGTGTTTATAAATAAATTGACATTAATCTGGTGGCATCAGTGGACGAAGAGGATAATTAATTTTTTTTCGTAACAATGGCGATTAGTACAGTGGATGGACGAGTAAATGTGTAAAGCAATAGTCCCCGTTATCCATGTATCTGTGACATTATGATAGGACCGGTGCTGGGAGACAGGAAGGGATCGTCGTAGGGGGAGATATTAGTAACAGTGCGTGTATATTCTACCACATCAAGCTTTAATCGTAAAGCACCCAAGGTGGCACAGATTGAGAGAGACCCCATCAGCAACACATCCTCTTTTGTCGGCTACATCAGGATTCTGTGATTTTTCGTCGTCACGAATTATCGTTTTCCATCATTCATTGAAGATCAATGTGTGGGCAATGGGTGCTGTGTGTTTACCTGACCAGTGAATTTGTGGAAACAGTGAGAGTCAGCGCACGGGGGGAAGGAAGAATTTGACATTATTTTTTTTTCAACTCATCGATACGAGAGCAGTTTACGGGACCCCTGTTGCAGAAGGGACAGCTCTTCATACTCTTCGCCGCTCGCCCACTTCCGACACACCGGAAGTAGATACATGTGAACGGTTCCAGCGGAATTGCATACGATACATTTCGATCATTGGGAGGAATTAATTTGAATCAAATATGGAAGTTGCGTCAGAATTGTAAGTACTGGAAATAGTTGGTGCATTGTTAGCGAGTAGTTTATCAGCTTTACATTGAGAAACAAGAGTTTTTCGACCCAGCGAGTGCAAAGTCACCCCGTTTGTTTTGGTCTAATAATTTTGTTCGTCCAATTCCGGGGAAAAATGAAAAAACATGTAATACGTGCACAAAATTTAATCTATATATCAACTCAGGCTTGACTGTTGTGGAACGATCAATGGAAATACAAGACATTAACAATTAACATGAAAAAAACTCGACGTCTGTGAACACACAATTAAATTTAAACATGAATTCACTGAAAGTAGAATATATTAATTATTGACATAAAAACTGCTCGCATGAGAAAATTACGAATCAACAATTGAGGAAATTCATGTAAATAATTTATGAAAATTGTGATGGTATTCTTCAGATTTCAAGAATTCCAATGCTATCATTTGTCTTACTGTGACACTTAATTTCTCATCTGTTCCGTAGTTTCGACTTAAACCAAGTGTGTTTACTTTACGATTGACGGGCTGAGAGAATATTAATGTACATTGATTGTTAGAATGTAGTAGTTTCTGTTTCTGTTTTTTATTATTGGACGTTTATTGTGGTGAACCAAGTGGTTTTTGGACGATTTGGGTCATTGGACTGAGTGATTTTGGACGAAAATCCATTGGAAGAAAAGGTATTGGACGAATGGTTTTTGGACCAAAAGTAACAAACCCATTTTTCTCTGTGCATTCGCGTAGTAAAATTTGTCACGATTTTCGAGATAATTTTTATCAAACTGTTCTCTCCGTGTATATAGCTACGCCCGAGCTGCGTTGACTTCTTTCTTCGTGTGCCAATAGAAAAATCCCTGCAGAAATCACGGCACTGTATCTTTATAATCACAGCATACCACCCATTATATACAACATTCAAGCAATTTCGTGCAATTGCCAGTAGTACTCAAGAGTCTCAAGAGCTTTGTCAGCGCCTCATCATCCTAATCCACAGTATTCATCATCAGCATCGCTTGACAGCGAGCACAATAAAGCCGCATGTATAATGACATCTCCACAAGTCGGGCGTCGATATGATGCACAACGTGATGCACGAGGAGAGATTGCACGGATGATATATGCGACGGATTGTTCATTTGAAATTGTCCCACTGCTTCGGTCGATCTAAAAATAAATAAACTCTCTGTTTCATCTTGAATGTCCTCAAGTTGCGCTGTCATTGCTAGCTGAAATATTTTCGCGCTTTATTTTCGCATTTTATTTCCGCGGTTCTCCGCTGAGGAAAATTGAGGAAAAGTAGACGGGCAGTCAGCATATTAAAAAAACGATAAATCGCTGCTTATCCTCAATGCCGAGATGTTCAGAAGGAAATAAAGCCCGAGAAGAGTAGACATGACGTTTTGCCACTTCATTATTGAATTGATTAAGCGATTAACAATTCCAGAGCATTAAGATCCATGAAGTGATAAATCATCAGAAGATAATAATAGGCGCGTCCAGGCCAACCAGGAAGGAGTCAATCAATCAAATGTGGTTACCCAGGAATAATAAGTACTGATTACTGTGACATGCGTTAAATACACAAAGGCGAGACTACGTGAATCGAAAACTTCCGTGTTCTTTTCTGAATTTGCATGCACCTTGAATGAGGGATTGAGTATCAATGGATGTATCGCAGTCGCATAAGTTGCGAGTTGATGAGACTCGTAGCACCTCGCGAGGTAGAATTCAGTAATTAAGTAAGACGCCTACTTCAAAGACGCACATTCACCGCCATACTTTGACTGCTAAACTCGGTTATGGAAGTAATTGGAGCAATTAATGACGGAATTTATCTCACACGTATTATTAAAATCTTGAGTTTATATTGATCTTTCAATGCGAATGCAGTTCATCTTCTATTGTCTGGGGGAATTCTTCATTTCAAATTGAGAATATTGTTTGTTATTTTGGAATTGAAATAAATTTTTTCGTTTTTTCGTCTGAGGACGTGACGAAATTCAAATTAATTTTCAAATTGAGTAATCATACAATTCCTTGGAAGGTCGATAATTGCAGAAAAAGTCAGAATATTTTTGTAAAATTTTTACTCACATTTTTTGAGTTTTCACAAGATTAGGAGGGCGCGAGAAGTAATGGAATATGGGTGCAAGTGAATAAATGATTGTGGCAAAACAATGAGATACTTTATTAAGGGGAGACTACTATGAGTTTGTGCAAAAAAAATTATTTATAATTTCTCGCCTACGGCTCGGAGGTCAACGCCACACGAGTAAAAAACCCCATCGCAACAGGCCGGAAAAATACTAATTTCAGGCCGAGTGCCATGGTGTCTTTTACTCGCGGGAAGTTGGCGTCCGAGCCGAAGGCGAGGACTGGACTTACCTGAGGGGTAAGGGACAAAATAGCGTTGATGAAGCCCATGCACAAGCAGAAATTTGAATGATTAATTTAAAACAAATGAAACGATAAAACTACTCAGTTTCTTTTACAATTTTCCTTTTACCATCCTTGATTATTATATTACATAGTCAGTTCGCTAGTACATCAACAAAAGAAAAAAAACTCTTGTTCCCTATTCCCTCACCCATTACCAGTGACAAGGTTTGAATTACGCAACTTCCTCGATCTTACTCGCTTATACCCGGCATCAATGCCATAATAAACGTCTCAGCGACTCCCCTTCAAGACTGATGGGCATGAAGACATTGAGAATTCCATCCGAAATCGTGTCATTGAAAAGGGAGTCATCAATTCTCCATTCAAGGCTGTGACCTGTGACAATTATTCCATTTACTACGTCGTGGGATGTTATCATGATAATACCACATGGAACATATGGATCGAACATGAGAACTTCTATGCTTCTCAATGAAAGCGCCCGATAAAATTTTTTATTTTATCGTAGCCTTGAAGATCCCACGTGGAGGTGGGCCATGTGGGTGGGCGTATCTAAGGTCATGACGCGTGTCCGAGTGTCTTTGTCGTACTGCCTTTCACGACAGAATAACCTCGTTTGCCATTCCCCTAGGAACCCCATGGACTGAATGAATAATAATAATTTCCATTCAAATGGGAAATGAAGGCAAGTCGTGAAAACGTTTTAACACAATGTCGCGATTTCAAAATGCGGAACGAGATGCTGTTTAATGGCTTATTTATGTATTACCCGAGTGGAAATTCTGTTCAGGTCTTGATCAGAAACTGATCAAGTCCGATCCGAAATTCTGATCAGGCGTGTTACGCCTCTGCCTTAGGTTTTTCCACTAGGGTTTCTCCGCCTTCCATCATTAGGCATTAATTAAATTTAATTTTTTGAGAGAAAAAATTAGTAACTTCCTAGCCGGGAATCGAACCCGGGACCTCCCAATGTCGCGTCGGGTGCTCTTACTTTTTTTTTTTTCTTGGTTTTTATTCATTAACAAACATTATTTACATATTTACATAACTTAAAAACTAGAATTGAAAAACTTATATGTAAAAAATTTTCATACGATTTCGTAAACTTATGGTCCATTAGTGACTCTCAGGTTTAATTTTGTATTTGTAAATTTGATTTCATAATAACATAATATTTTTTGGAATGCAATTAACAATGCTAATGATAAATGAATGTGTACACATTCTAATGTGCCTAAAAAAAGGAAAGATTTTTAGATTTTGCTGTAATTGAAAAAAAAAGGCACGACAGGGTATCCGCAGTAGAAGGGATGATTAATGTAATTTTTTTTTCAAAAATTACCTATTGTGAAACTTTTAATAGAAGAAACACTTACAAATATGTAAATTGTTGGTATAAAGCAACTGTATTTGGGTGCTCTTACCATCTGAGCTACCAGGACACTTACGAATTTCACTCTCAAATTGACTCATACCCGAGTGGAAATTCTGTTCAGGTCTTGATCAGAAACTGATCAAGTCCGATCCGAAATTCTGATCAGGCGTGTTACGCCTCTGCTTTAGGTTTTTCCACTAGGGTATGTATTATGAGAAATTCTCGTCAATTCAAGTCGCGCATGCAGCACGAGGCTGAGGGATGTATGAGTAAATGAACGAGCGTGTGATTCCAACCAAAAATTTTCAACTGTATGTGAGAATCGCCCAATAAGTTAACATTGATTCGGATGCAGTAGATCCCAGGGCATTCCTAAATGTGCCACACAGTCGATCCAAAGCGCCCATTTAGCTAAGCACCTACACATGTAATTCAGTACTCATCACTCCGTCACATCCTGTTTGTAAACGCGTGTTAGTGGGCTCACAAACGCTGCATGAGTACACCATAGAGATCATCTCATATCGCCCACGGGTTTTCATCAATTATTCCAATGATTGGATTCCATGCGGAAAGGACCACAACATTTTTTCCAAAACACTGGACGCACGAAAATCGAAGCTCCGAGAGATCATTCAGCAATAATTGTTCATGCGAACTATATTTAATTGGCGGTTGGATGAATTTCCGCGAATAGATTGCACATAAATCAATAGTTCAACTGAGGAATAATTACGGATTGAAGTGTATCGGTGATGCCCATGCATTTCGAATTGATTAATATCTAATGCGATTCATCGGAATTGAAGAGGTCAAATGTCAGAGGTTGAATTTAACAGTATTTAATAGTTTCATATTTAAAGTCGCTCTACCCTTACGGTAAATTCAAAGATTATTGAAAGTGCAAAAAAATTGCAGAAAACTCTATCAGATTCGGAATTCTAATTTTTTTCTCAATTATCGTTTTGGTTTTTCAGAGAAGAAATGTTTAAAAATCAGGATTTAACCCAGTGTCTTATGCGAGAATCAACAGTTCCATTGTAATCGAAGATTAAAATCTGAATTTTTTTTCATTAGATGTGAAAAAAATTCTCCACTTAGTATAATATATTCAATTCATAAACAATTTGAGATTTTAAAAATATACCTATTTCACAATCTGTGTAGGTTTTTATTTCCAATCTCTCGTGTCATTGAATATTTATCAGTTTTCAAGGTAATTCAAATGTCATCGACAGTTTCACCATCTTTTCCATCAAGAATTCTTCCACTTAATTTGCATGAGACAAATTTGGAAACATGCGTACATAATGAGCATTCAAGCTACATTTCATAATGTGTAATTGTGAGGAGGTTGGGTTTTGGCGATCATTAGACAATGGCGCCCGAAAACCATTGGACATTTGGCTTGATATTTGATGAATCTAATACCGAACTATTGCACGAGGCCAATTTGTTGATGACCAAAAAGTGATCTTCATCACTTGTGCGTAAAGTGCGATTTTTCGTTATCTCGGCGCACGCTTCGCATGTTCGGCGCAAATGAATCCTTTTTTGACTATTTTTAACAAACAATTTTTTTGGCACGAGTAAGATTTATGTGACAACTCTACTGTTTTCCCGTCAATGTATCAAATCGCCTCTGGGGGCGAGAACACTCCAAGAACATGAAAATCCCTTCAAAATGAGACGTCACATAGCATTATCTTCTGATTGACGGGGTTTATACAAGAAACCTGTTTTTTTCAATCATTAATTACTAAACAAAACGCATTTTTAAAATATCTGAAATTTCCACCAAAAATTGTCAATAAAATGAAAGGAATTTTTGCGCCAATGGGAGTTCGTCTTTCGCCGTAGTTCGGCGGTCATCACTTTTTTCATTGGGACAAGAATAGAAAATGACTGAAAATCGCTAATATTCATGCAATTCAGTAGCGAAGCGGTAAACCGGGTTAAGTCAATTTTGACTTTTGGTGATTTTTTGATGAATACCTCAGGAACTAAGAGAGATAACAAAATTTTTCTCATGACCTTTTTTATAACCCTCAATTGGCTCTACAAAAAAGGTCGTGACAAAAAATCATCTATCTCTTTTAGATTCCGAGATATTCGTCAAAAACTGGCTAATAGTCAAAATCGACTTAACTCGGTTCACCGTTTCGCTACTGAATTATTCCCCAAATGAGTGAATATGCAATTGAATAATTAAAAATGAGTCAATCCAATTAAATTCTCGTTTACCAACAGATGTAAGCCCTTTCAAAACTGTATTTCCATTGTATAATTAGAGAAATAATAATTGTCTACTCAAAAATCATACTGTAGATGAATAATAGAAGATATAATGAGTCTCACCTCCACCATTTGCTAATATTTAATTGAATATTCACTATTTACTCTCATACGGGTCTGAAAATTGGGATTTCGTTAAATATCCCCGGAATGATCTCCGGAAAATACTAAAGCAATCCCTCCAAAAACACTTATCACTCGTACACGTTCGTGGCAGGTTAATGACACAAAGCCCTGATATAACGAATGAACTATCAAGTGCAATCAAATGACGCAATCGATCCGGAATAGCTCGAAATGGAGAGGAAATTCCAGCGCAACAGTTCAATTTGGCTTTGACGCTAATTGGATAAAGCCTAGCCCAAAATACCTGTAGAATATATCTGTGAAGGGTCAATACCTACTGCAGAGAATTGGTAATACTAGATCAGTTAACGCAGTAGCGAAGTGATAAATGGTTCAAGTCATTTTAACTACTGGTCAGTTTTCAACGCAGATCTCCAAATCGAAGGCAGATAGAATAATTTTTCTTATAACCTTTTTGCTTCCGAATGGAAGCATTGTAATCATTCTGTTTTCACATTCTCTAATTTTGATTGGAAATGATGTAGAATGTCGGTGTCAATGTCCATCGCCACCTTTCCGGTGGTCAATTTTTGGAAAATTGAGTAATTAATTGGCTAAACTTATTCCAAAAAATCTGAAATTTTGCCAGATTATAGACCCTGACAAGGACTAACTCTGCAAAAGTTCACCCGATTGATCAAATCGTTTTTTAGAAAAAGCTACTCGTTTTTAAATCGTTTTTCGCTAATGTCTTCGAAGCTAGTCAACCGATTTCAATTTTTTTTTCAAAATATTCGTTTCGATGCCTTCTATCCGAATCAACCAAAACATATATACTCGCTCATACAAAGCGAATTGTGAGTTCCGCAATTTTTAATGAAAATTTTAATTTTAATTGGTGTCAAAGGAGAGTGCTTTTAAAAGTCTATTCATGGAAAAATTCATGAAATTCGATTGATGCTGTGCACAAAAAAAATTGATCTTGAAACTTATGACCTCGAATTGAGGCTTTTGAAAATTTCATTTTAAGACCTTTGTGATCCTGAATTTTTATTATGTGTTTTCGTTTGAAATCTTAAAATTTTATTATGTGCAAGAAAATATTGAGCAGAAAATAAAAAAGACCACATACATACATGCACACGTACATACTGAAGAGATGAGTTTTGCGATATTGAATGCTTTTTTCTCCAAGAGTAGGATTTTTCCTAGGACAATGTCAATTTTCTCCTGGGACAATTTTATGTAAATTATGCACAAGTCCAGTGAACAGGACATAAAACGATAATTTCGTATTTTCACAGATCACCACTTTCGGGAAGTGACTCAGCGAAGCCCGTTGAGAGGAGCTCGTACTACCCCCAAGAGCCCAGCAAAAGGCCACAAACTAGACGACAGCGAATCACATCATGCCTGTCCCACAATGCCCTGACGATGCTGACCATCTTTGGTGTCATCGGAGGAATTGTCCTTGGAATCTGTCTGAAAGGGGTTGGTAAATGGTCTCCCCGGGAAATCATGTATGTCAACTACGCGGGTGAACTATTCCTCAGGATGCTCAAGAGTTTGATTCTACCCCTCATTATCTCGAGTCTCGTCTCAGCGATTGGATCACTCGATCTGTCGTTGAGTGGGAAGATCGGGGCCCGTGCCATTACGTATTACATGGTTACAACTGTCAGTGCAGTCATTCTGGGTTTGTTCTATTTTTAAAATTACTTCACTTTGTAGTAGATGTTGGAAGATATTCACAGATTTCCTCCCACAGGCATCATTCTGGTCATGTCGATTCAACCTGGCACGCTATCCAAAGGAGAGGACATGAAGAGCAGTGAAATGGCCAAGAGTGTCAACACTGCTGACACCCTGATGGATTTAGTCAGAAATATGTTCCCTCCGAATTTGGTGCAGGCCTGTATCTCACAGTATAGAACTGTACTTACGAAAAGCGCCAATGATACGGGTGAGTACACATTGATGAGAATGCACAATCACTCAGCTCCAACTGCGGGTTCACTTCTTATTCATGTTCAGAGGACAATAACACGTGGGCCATCAGCGGCGAGGACACATCAGGTATGAATATCCTGGGCCTCGTTGTGTTTGCGACGGTCCTTGGAATTACTCTCGGGAAAATGGGACCCGATGGCAAACCTCTGCTCAATTTCTTCGAGGCATTGTCCTCCGCCATGATGATCATCACCAACTGGGTCATCTGGTGAGTCCCCAGAATTTTTTAATTCCCTGAAATTAGTCCGAAAATCCTGCGTTTCAAACATCATTGTCTTGAGATTATTTCGATATTTTTGTTCAGTTGATCTTCATAGACTGATTGAAAGAGATTTCTCAACTATTTCTTAACTATAATTTTCCAGTCATTAGAAATAATTGAATTTGAGTCGTATTGAGCACACACTACGCTTGGTAACAGAAGGGCTCCGTCTGCGAGGGGTTAAAAACAACCAGTTAGACCCTCCAATTCAATGAATGCAATCAATTTTGACTACCAGACTAGATGATGAGGGCATATATACATTTTGAAACAATCCCACAATCATTTGTATCTTGATAATGGATTAATATCTCGCCTAGAATTTGCTTTCGCAATAATCTACAATTTGTTGTTAAATTTCAGTAGCGAAGTGGTCAAACGGTTTAAGTCGACTTAGCTCTTAGCTGAGTTTTCGAGGAATATCTCAAAACCTAAGGAAGGTAGCGAAATTTTCACCGATATCTTTTTTGAAGCTCTCAATGTCCTCTACCGAAAAGGTTATAACAAAAATTTTGTTATCTCCCTTAGATTCCGAGATATTGATTGAAAACTGGTCAATAGTCAAAATTGATTCATCTCCTTTTACCACTTCGCTACTGATTTCTCTCCGTGAATCTGATTCAATGTCGTCCTGAAAATTACCACTGAAAGGCTCATGAAATGACTATTTTCTCTAACAATGTATATCTCCCATGAAAAAAGCTCTTAATTCCATTTCAGGCTGTCCCCCCTCGGTGTCCTCTTCTTGGTGACCTCAAAAGTCCTAGAGATGCAGACATTCGACGAAGTATTGAGTCAACTGGGAATGTATTTCCTCACCGTTATAATAGGTCTCTTTATCCACGGCTTCTTCGTACTGCCACTCATATTCTACATCTTCACGAGGAAAAATCCCTTCAGATACGTTTACAATATGGCCCAAGCAATTGCCACTGCATTCGGCACATCATCGAGCTCGGCAACACTCCCAATTGCCATTGGATGCCTCGAGGAGAGAAATGGAATCGATCCCAGAGTCGCACGTTTTGTCATGCCAATTGGTGCCACTATCAACATGGATGGTACAGCTCTTTACGAGGCTGTTGCAGCGATTTTCATCGCTCAGGTTCGCAAAGTACCTCTGTCATTTGGACAACTGGCGGCTGTGAGGTAACGAGGCTATTGTAATTACTCATCGTTGCAATGATTATCGTTTCATTTCTCAGCGTCTCAATTCGATTGGAATTTCAATGAATTTTAAATGAATTCCAGCATTACTGCGACTGCAGCTAGTATTGGCGCTGCTGGCATCCCTCAGGCTGGACTGGTGACGATGGTTATGGTCCTGGATACTGTCGGTCTTCCTGCTAATGATGTCACTCTTATTATTGCCATCGATTGGTTATTGTGAGTATCTCCTATCACTCTATGAAATTACGCAGACAATAGGGGTTTCATCCGGATGCAAAAAATTTTTAGTTTCCAAAACCAAGTGATTATGATCCTCGCCTTTGGCTCGGATTATAGAGCCACTTTTGGCAGATAATATTTTTATCGCCTAATGACATAATCTACTATTTCATTACACTGTCCGTAAAACGCCGTTTTACGAACACTTCCTGTCCGTCAAACGCCGTTTACGGACAGTGTGAAGAAATGTTATATTATGTCGTCAGGCGATAAAAGTCATATCTAACGAGTGTGACTTTATAATCCGACGTGACTTTTATCGACGTGCGCCATACAATATTTCTTGTCATTGGGCCCGATAACCGCGATCTAACCGAGTAAGGTGAGACTTCCGAGAACTGAGAACGATAAAATGAAAATGCTATTTTTTTTCAATTCATTACTTTATTCACCTGAAGAAAGTTATTTAACAACTTCAATTATTATATCAATATTTTTATAGATCTTCAGGAAATTTTCTTTGTAATCAAGTTTTCTTTTATAATATAAGTTTTTTAGTGTAACGAATTTTTCCCTTCACTGATCACTAAATAAGGGAACTTTAATCATTGCAAACCACTCGTTTTAGTTTTAACACTAACACTATCTCTCCTTTTACCCTTTTTATTCGCAATCGTACCGTCGTTTTCGTTATTTCAATTCATCATTTAATTTATCTCGATTTCAATTAACGTTATCTCAACAAAACTAAATACTTTTCTTATGACAGTCAGGCGTGCACTGAATTTTTTAATCCAAAATTCATATTTAGAATATTTTATTTTTCGGCTTCCTTGGAGTAAAGAGACAATGGCTCTTCGAAGAAAATACTAGATTGTTTACTGCGGGGATTCCGTGGTAGCAGAGTGCGGCGAAGCGCTCTAGCGACGAGAAGACGATATGAGGGGAAATGCGACTATAATGAGAGTCTGCTGTACCGTATACTGTCCACTGTATCGTAAAAGTGATTTGTAATAGTTTCCCTGTACATGTTGTGAAACATTTTAACGGAAAAAAGTTGTTCTTATTGGTGGAAAAAAACGTTTTTTTGTGGAAAAAAAAGTTGTCTATCCCAAAAATTAAACTAACGGACAATAAATAATGAGTTTTCCCACACTAATGATCGTTTTTCCATACATGGAGGGAAACGTAGGGAGATCCTCACTTCAGTAGCCCGGAGTATTCCAAACTCACCGGAATCTTTATTTAAAAAAAACACATCTTCTCCCCCATTTTTCACGATTAAGAAGCGAAAATTGGCGATCACAAAAAAAATATCTCAAGTTTATACGCCAGGGATTTTTTTCACCACGATTCAATTTGTCAGGGCCATTTTCTCACCAGGAATTATCTGTTCGGGATCTATTTTCCGGATTAAATGATCTGTAATCCCCTTTTTATTCCCTCAGGGATCGCTTCAGAACATCAGTGAACGTTGTCGGCGACTCTCTGGGCGCTGGTATCGTCAATTACCTGAGTAAAAATGAACTAGCAGCAATGCCCTACCACGTTCAATCGCAAAACGGTGCCGATCGTCATACAACGTCGATATGAACAGATCGACCCGCACACCAACGACAATAATTGTCTCTCCAGGCAACTGGCGGGCGTTAACGAGATTAAGAAGATAAACCAAACGAGAGAATATTAAAAAAAAAACAAAAAAATAAAACAAAACAAATGTATGTAATAGAGGTATTAATCCTCTACGGGTACACTGGGGTTACTCACCACCCCATCCTATTTTCTCTCGAGTGTTATTCCTAGGCCAGTACACCCCGTGGTATTTATCCAACACAGTAATTTTGTTGAGAGGTACAAGTGACCCAGCAGAATCCACAATTTGTGTTAAGTGTAGGTTGGCAAAGTTTTTCGTGTCAATTGTTCGTGTTTTCACGCTCACGCTGCTTCATCATTTACAAATCAACTTCGTTCATTCCTCAATCTCGAGTATGGAGTCTAGACGAAAATACCATTCGATTTTTTCTACTGAGTTCAATAGAAAAAAATTCAAAGTTTTTCAGACGTAAAATTTTTCCAGATTTTTGACAATTGTTCAAGTGTTTGAATAGTATATTATATTACTAGTGCGTAAAGATCCATTTTTTCGCACGCAAGCGCAACACATCCTATTTTTTGTGATACCTGCCGCGTTCACTGTTCGGAACTGTAGTGGAGGTAAAGTGGTTGTTCTTGTGAACGAGTGCGTAAAGTGAACTTTACGCACGCCGTGCGAAAAACAACCGGTTTACGTACGCTAAACCGTTTCGAAAAGGGCATTTTTCAGGCAGGTATCACAAAATAGTAGCGGAATCCGGGGCAACATGAAATGGTGGGGCAAAATAGAATGCGGGGCAAAATGAAATAATGTGGAAAACGCATCACTCACACGATTTGGGGGATTTTTTGCTCTATTTCACTTCGAGAGTAACAGAGTGAGCTTAGGTTACGCGGTTTTTTATTTCCATTTGGATGGAATTTTCTCCTTGGGATTTCTATCTGCGGAAGTACTGTTGATGATCATTTTTTCGATACTGAATATGTCCTCTCCATAAATTTTTTACACGAAAAACCTCCCTCACATGTGTTCTACTGTTATCCAGAATATAACAAACAACTCACAGCGGATATTTACATGAGCAGAGCGCATATGCGCTAGTGCAAAAGTGTTATAGTTTACATTTGTTAATTGATTCGTACGTTAATTTGTTCGTAGTATTTTCTGTTTAATGAACAATAAACGAAATGAGTTGAGAATATTTTTTTTTTTTATGCTTATTTTATATCGCTTCGAGTCTGATGAGACTATATGGCGATTGATCAAGACTTTAAAAATGGTTAGATCTCACCATTCTACCCGGCCAGGAATCGAACCTGGAACCTATCCGTTGTGAGGCAACGGCCTTAACCACTACGCCAGGTCACCGGAGTTGAGAATATTGAAAATTGTTTTTTGAATGAGTGGAAAAATTCGTGAGTCGAAAAATTCACAACTATTTCAATTTGCCCCTCCTCCCCCATTTAATTTTGCCCCACTCACCCCTACATTTCGATACGAGTGCGGAAAAATGATTTTTGGCCCATGGGAGGTGTGTAGTGCTCGCCTAAGGCGAGTGCTTTACGCACAAGTGATGAAATATACTATTTTTCATCAAAGTGTAGGAAAAATTTCACTTTATGCACAAGTGATGAAATAAATTTTTTGACACCGGTGCTACGTTCACCTCGTGCCGAAAATTGCCTTTTCATTTACGAGTAAACAAACAGAGCACAGTTCGGCCACTTGTTGAACATAACGTCACTGTCAAAAAATATTCTTCGACACATGTGAGACGGGAACTTTCAACTCGTGTGATTGGCAGCCCTCGGTTTCGCCTCAGGCCGCCGATTTCACACTACTGAAAATTCCGTCTCACTCGTATCGAAATATACTATTTCGTTGAATTGAGCCGCACGAATTTCAATCCAAAGTTATACATCTCGTCAGGAGAGGATATCATAAAATGTACCACTTCGCTGTTGGGTTTGTAATGCAAGGTGAAGGTAGCAATGGCATCCCCCCAGTGTAACTGTAGAAGAAGCGCCCAAGAGGTTAAACTTCATCCCCGTGACGCTCGAACAAATCACCGCCTAAGTGTTCTAGCAGCCTCTGTGTTTCATTGTCAATCGTTTATATTATTTTGCCAAACCGAAGAAAGTAAATTAATTATTGTTTATGCAATATGTTGCCTTCGTTAATCTCATGTAGTTTATTTGAGCAATGGGCCAATACCGGTTAATTAAAAACTCAAATTTGTGCCAAATATATTAATAAATAATGTTCATAACACGATGAAAGTATATCGTTATACAATTTGATCTTATTGCATCAAGGACATTAATATCGTTCGTTGTACATACAAACATTGAACACATAACAACGAAAAAAAAAATAACATGCACAAAGTTTAAGTGAAGAACAATGACACGTCAACAATAATTAGTGGCCCATTTTTTATTACTTTTAATAATTTTTCGATTATCAATTATACCAGTAGATGATAATTATGATGCAATTGATATACGTGTATACATATATAATTAATGAGTCATAGGTACTAATAAAAATAATATATGGATTATAGTAAACGATTATATCAATTTTATGGAATAAACGCTGGCGACCATATCGATTGAATCGACTTGAAGAAAAACAAATAATATTTATTATATATATACAAAAATATTATGTATACATAGATATATGTATATGGAAATTCAGTGATTGTTCAGATGAAAATTTAATGAAAATGAATTATGGAAAGATCATATTTCAATTACTTTGAGATTGATGTCAATACGGCTGCGAGGCTATACACAATTAAACGTTCAATTTATTGTTGTCGAGAACTCACTAAGTGGGTACATAAATACTCAGTATAAATTTTAATTAATTATGGGCACGTTAAGAGTTAAACAGCGAGCTCGATGTTCGTTGATTAAAAATTAAAATGGGAAATATGGAAAAATGTAATTGTGTATGAACATTGTATTCGAGGCTTGAAAAAATATGGAAAGTAAAATAAAAATGTTGTTTAAAGTGTTTCTTTCCTTTTTTTTGACTGGTGGGTATTCAGTGGAGAAAGAGGATTGATCCAGGAAAATTTTGAATTCGACATTTGGAGTGTTAATATTTTTGAGTTGAGAGTTATTCATTAGTGATTAAAAAACTTGGCACTTGCTGCGTAAAGAATTTAGAGGATTTAGATCGATCCGTTTCTCAATGTAAGAGTTATTGTTTTCGATTGGAGCTCGTCTTGGTTTATATGATATTTTTGAGTGATGTTGGATTCGGTTTAGGGAACAAAATAGTAATTCAGATTTTAGTGAAAATTCAATGAATATTGCAAATTTTTTGGCATCAGGAAGACGGGAATTCTCTTTTACTTTCGAATGGAAGCATTGTATTCGTCAAATCCAAAATTTCCAATTTTTTATGTCAGGATAACTACTTTTGACCTCAGGAGCTCGAATATGGTATTTTTAGACCAGGTCCGGATGTATGCATGTGCGTATGTGATCGATTTTTTTTCGACGGTAACTGGAAGAATAATTGAATTTAAAAAAAATCCAATTGTGAAAGAAATTATTTTTCGACCGGAATTTTCATATTCTGTATTATCCACGGGATATCTATTCGGTCAACCTTAATTTTAATAATTATTTAATTGTTTCCCTCATATAGAGGACCGGAAAGTAAATAGCATCTCGCTTTCCATATAATTTATACCTTGAAAACACCTGAGGTTGACCAACTAAATAGCTCGGAAATAATATTGAATCCAATTGTGATTTAAAATATTCCTCCCAGTGCCATTTTGACCGAGTGAGGGCGTAAGATTGATTAAATCTTGAAGATAACAAATTTTAACATTGGGGTAATGTTGACTTCCAACATTGAGACATGAATCCATGAATCATTGAATTCAATTTAAAATACATCGTCATAGAAATTCTATTCGGTGGCAAATTGCTAAATGAAAATGCTAAATCTAAATGAAATTTTTTAGAAATTTCCGAAATGAAACTGTTTGACTGCCTCAAATACTGCGCTCTGATTGGCTGAAATCCGAGTGAGAAAAATAATCATCAAAATTTACGCTATGTTTACACAACTTCAACATGAACTTAAGGAACTTCCGCAGTAAGTATACTTGGTGAAAATTTCGAAATGGTATAAAGACGCAATATTTGGATCATATGTTGTTGAGCACATTCAAAAACTATTCCCAAAAATTTCAAGTACCTTGTCCACCCCATTTTCGAGATATACTTCGTTAAAAATGGAAAAAACCCAAAAATTGAATATTTGGCGATGCATATCTCAAAAATGGGGTGGACCAGGGACTTGAAATTTTGGGAATATCTTTTTAATGTGGTCAACAACATATGATCCAAATATTACGTCTTCATACCATTTCGAAATTTTCACCAAGTATACTTACTGCGGAAGTACCTTAAATCAGAAATGATCAAATTAATGCCTCAAGATAGTTATATCCTTGAATAGAGAATTCGATGTTCTTCCGTGTATCTATAGAGTACAAAAGTGGGTTGATGACCAAGTGGTGAGATCGATATAAATAAAGTATTCGATTATTGACGATGCAATATTGTTCGCAGATGCGCAATTCACATTGGACCCTGTCTACTCTGATCGTTTCGTCAATGACCTACGATCGAAATAGGGTATCCTCGTGTTTTGTTACGTACTGCGGACACAATCGTATCGACATTTGTCATTCTACGGTGAATCGTGGGTGAGGGATATTGTCGAGAGAGTGAGAATTTTGACAGGTAATTAGTTCGCAGAGAAAATAGTATTTCCTTCATTTTCTAAACTCTACTTCAGAATACAGTGTGGGGAGGGGGAAAGGCGGAGCAAAATGGAGCGTTCTGTGATCTTTTCTAATTACCATTATTTGTTTATAAATGAAAATATTGTAATTTAGAGATCACGAAGGGTTTCACTTTGAGGGGAAGGGATTGTCCCGTCTTGCCTCTCTAGTATCGATTTATAATCATCGAAAGTTCTTCGACTGAAGACTATTTAAGGATATTCGAGTGCTTTAACGATTATTTTCTCCTTAAAATCCTTCTTAACACCCGTAATTGAACACCAGACTTACTATTTAAGCCCAATTTTAGATTAGTTTACCAGACATTTCGCAATGATTTTTCGATTTGAATATTCTGAACCTTCAATGGGATTTTCATTCTTAAGAGGGGACCTCCCTGAAACTTGAAAGTCTGTGGTGGCTCAATAAATCTATCGAATGGCTCGGAATCTTGTAGGATGCAACCTAGACGAAAAAAAATATACCTGAATTGAGTACAAAATATACTTGAATCAAGTATATATTATTTTAATAAATATACTAAATATATTTTAGTATATATTTACTATATTTAATGTATATGTATCTGTTATAATTTTATGTCAATGGAATCAGCCAAAAACTAATAGAAAATTTAATAGAACTTCAATAGAATTTTCTAACGAATTCGATAGGTTTTTCTATTAAATTTTTTCGTGGGTGTACAATTGCAGTTGTCCATGAGACATTAATTACCTGAAGTGTCCTAACGAATATTATATCATCGAAAAACTTCGTTAATTGAAGATAATGATAATAACGAGAAGCTGAAGCGATCACGTCGCCTCGATGAGAGCGGAGGAATGAAAATACACGCTAAAGATATCCTAACTGCAACAAGAGCGACAGTACCAAGGACGGTAGTGAGAACTAAAAGTTACAGAAATATAGTGGGTCAGTGGTTTCTGGGGCCCTGCGGTGCCAACGAGTACCACAACGAGAGCATTGTCGAGGAAGACGAGACAATCGATATGGTTGAAGCTGGACCGTCGCACGAACTCGACGGTAAGTCCTCAAAACTTTCCTTTTATCACCCGTTGAGTCTCTAATTGACTTTAGAATCTCCAGCAAGACTCGGTCGTTCAGAAAACCACGAAATAAATGGTGGAAATTGGCGTGCAGAGGAGGACGACGATTTCAGCGATAAAGAGGATGATGAGGAAGTTGAAGAGGCTGATTTGAGACCCGCTGCTCCAATTCCAGATAATCCTATTGTCTACAATTCAATTTTAGGTAAAAAAATCCACGCAGGGTGACCCAATTTCAGCTTCAGTTTTATTTATCCATCAGATTTTTCTATAAATTGACATTTTTTTTATTGAAATTTTTACATTGAAAATTTAGATCAATGGGAATAGGGGCGTATGGGGCGAAACGGGCTTCAGGGGATAAATTTATAAAAATAGGGGATGGATACCTAAATAACTTCCTCCCTTCGGCTCGAGAAGTTGATAAATCTCTAGAGACTAAACCTTTTTCTCTCTGTATTCTCCAGACCCGCCAGAAATCAAGGTAACAGTCGACGAGAGCCTTCACCAAATGGCGCAAGAATACCGCGAAAACTTCGATGGTTTCGCCCAAATAAATCGTTTCGAATCAATCGAGGAGATGCACGACTTCATAAAAAATACTCTAAACTCTTCACCACCCCCTTCAGCCACTCCTTCCAACAAGCAAGAGCGTTACCTCGACCTTTTGCTCAACGAAAGACCTGAAGATCGCTTTCGTCGTCTATACGAGACAGCTCGGGTGACAGTTCGCCGAGTTTTGGCTCAAAACGAGGATATCCTGAGCGATCTCTTTGTCTCCGCGAGTCTGGAGAACTTCCCGAGTCCTCTAGCCCCCATCGACGAGCACGAGGCGCCCATCGACGAAAATGTGGATGAAGACACTTCATTCGAGAACCCGAGGGACTTGGAAGTCGAGGAGAATATGAAGAGGTGGTACATGATCGAGATGATTGGCTTGTGGCTGAGGATGATAACAGATGTCAAGAGTTATCGTGAAGCTATCAAGAAGAAAGTATTGATGAAGAGCTGGGGAATTGAGAATGATCGATACGAAGGCATTGCTGTGCCCTTGAGGTACAAATAAATCAGGCAGTGATCCAAGAGGATGCCGTGTCGTTTCAATCGTAATCTTCACACGGACCCGATTCAATTCAACTAGAAAATAATTGGGGTTTTGCATATACAGTGGACTTCCCCTAGCTCATAGCGTTCGGGGGTCTGATTCCAAGAACTCGAGCTAGGGAATTACCACCTCCACATGCGCAGGGACGTCCTTACGCGAGAGAGACAACGTCATTATCTGAGAGAGAACGCTGTAACATACTGGCCGACGACACAACGCTTCTCCTCTCGTGCATCACGTCACTACTGCGGTGGGGGACACATTCCCCGCCGCTAGGACACGCCCCCCCGAGCTACGGATAGTAAGAGCTAAGGGAAGTCCACTGTATTTTCTTTCACTGTTCGATACTACACGGAGAAAAATTCAATAAAAATTACTAGAAAAAAACGTAAAGATTACGTTTCGAAACGTAATCCTTGGGCTAAGTCAAATTCAATAAAAAGTGTGTCGGAACTGAAATTGTACGAATTGCCACGTAAATTCTACGATTCGGTGTGAATGAACATTTGGTGAAAAATCTGAGAGATGTATTTTTTTTTATAAATAATGAACAATGGAAAAATATGCATGTGATGGTAAAATTCAAAATCGTCGAATTTTGACGTCACATTTTCATTAGTTCTCAAGATGAAAAGAAATCGACATCAAATATTTCCCACGTAAATTTTCTCATTCCATACTTTTATCCAATGGAAAAATATTGTGCAAGACCCTGTAACTTTGTCGAGTAACAGTCGTCAGAAATTGTTTTCCGGAATTATTTCTTCATTACAACCCTATCATACTGCCCCACAATTACTTTTAAATATTTTACAAATCTTCTCTGCTATGAAAATCAAAAGAAGAGATTCTTTTTGGTGGACTTTACGGTGATCAATAAAATGCCCTCTGTATTTACTGATGCCTTTGATGTTTCTTTTTTGATCCTCTCGGAAGAGAATTGATGGCCATCAGATTGCGCACGTTCCGTCCAATTGTGCAATTGAATTATTCGAATTGTAATCTCGTTAGTTCTATTGGCACGATCGCTAATCGAGTTGGTGATGGGAATCTAGTGGGGTTTCTTGTCGATGGATTTCACCCGCTGAGTTCTTCATGTCCGACCGTGAGTTACCGCATCTACTGAAGGGGAATTCGGATCATCAGTGGTAGAGGTCAGCCGAGGACAGAAGTGAGTGATAAAATCGCGCTCACGTCATGCATTAAGGGGTTTCGTGTGTAGATTACCAGGGGATGAAACGGAAGGGAAGTCTTATTGTTCTCGAGCCCTGACTCAATCGCTGAGCACGAAAATTTTCAATTTTCAAGTAACTATTCAACTGTGCATTTGAACATTTTTTGAATATTGATTTTATTAAAGTTGATCCTAAAAATTTCTGATTACGTATGGTTACAACAAGGAATAACAAAAAACAACAAATTTTAAGATTTGCTAAAAATGGAAAAAAAATGAAAAATAAAAAAATTATTTGCTCAGGATCAGATACATACGTCCAATAGCTCTTAAGGCCGAGTGAAGACTCGTTTTCAAAAGAACATTTTTGACAAAATTAATAGTAAAAGATGAAAAATTTCGAAGAAAATATCCGAAAGATTATTGTTGAAAATTGAATTTTCATGAGATAATTCACGATGACTCTGAGGAACCCTGAGACTACTTACCTGAGTAGCACCATAATTTCCTCATCTCTAAAATCTCATCAATAATACTGCAACTACTCAGAACTTTCCTCATCCCCTCAATCTCCAGATGCCGTCTCAGCATATCTATACTTTCCGAACTTATCTCTAAAATCCTCACTGAATTCAGCTTGTCTATCTCCACTGTACGGAAATACATCAGCCCATTTCATCTGCAAATCTCAAATCAGTTGAACTGATCAGCATCCATTCTTTCAGCTAAAATCCAATCAATTAAAGCAAATATTCATTCGTTCAAGTTTCGTGAAAAGCAATTAAAAATCAATTAATAACCCCAGAGAATCCATAGAAGAAACTGATTAAACAGGGGAAAGAGCTCTATGAAAAAAATCATGGATCTGCGTTCACGATCTTCCACCAAAGAAATTCAATGATAATTAATCACCTTTCCACACCTTAATTAAAGCCAGGTTTGTAATAAATATTATTTCTCCCTCAGTACTTCGAGAATTCTCCACTCAATTACCGAATAGCTCTTGAATTTACGTATGAATAAATTTAATAACCCATTTTTACTGTTCATCTCGACGTTGATAAATCTTCTGTTGGGATCAATGGAAAAATTGTTAAAATAAATCGAAAGTTGTTAGATAATTTTTTTATTCATATTTCCTTCCTACTACTGTTACGATTTTATAGGCTATTATAACTATTAACTATTAACGAATGGTAGAGTTGAATATGATCAAATGAATATTCGTTAATAGTTAACGAATGGTTCACTTGAATGGCGAAAGTCAAGTCCAACAAGGCTCCTCAAACGTGCATTCGTTAACTATTAACGAATGAACATTTGGTGGGACCGAATAGACTCTAACCTCCAACCAAAATCAATTCGTTAACAATAACTGATCCGTTCTATCAGTGCAGCTGAGCCAATGTTCAGAATCTAATCAACTTCGTTCGTTCCACAGGAACAGTCGTGCAAACTTTTATTCACATACGCACACACACCCACACATTCTTCTGAAAACTTAACACAAAGTTTCTAGAGGCCATGAGACGTGAAGATATCATGAAATTTGCGGTTTCGATTTTCGGGGCCATTACAATAACTGCCCGATATAAATCGGGAAGTTAAAAATCTGAAATCACCTTAACGATCTTCCCCCCGAAGAAATTCAATCCCAGCATAGTTAATCACCCTCCCCCACTTTAATTAAAGTCAAGTATGCAACAAATATGTCTTTGCCCCTGACTCATGTTTTTTACCCCTTGAACCTAGAAGGCGCATATCCGCCATCCGTTCGCGGGGTTGCCGTGGAAAATGGTAAAAAGCGTCGGGTTCATGGTGGGAGTAGAGGCAGTAGAAACATGCGCACAGTAGAAAAGGTACCCGTGGCCGGGAACGGCCGGCTGACATGAAATCGTGACACTAGTTTCGGCCTAACTGTCCGCAGTGTGACCCGTCTGTGTCTCAGTCTCTCCTAATTGTTTTGAGAGAAAAGTCGAACTTGCGGCTCAACTGGACACGAGAACTCCGATCATCCAGCGTGTAATTCAGCCGAGTATTTATTGACACAACGTATTACTATGGTGAGTACTGCAGTGGCACGTCACCCCTCCGAATGGCCAATGGCGCGCGGTCGATCGTCACGAGCCTTGCGGCCATCCCCTCTTCCTCTTCGCCCCGCGCTCATCGCCCCGTTGCACTATCCTCCACCGGTGTTTAACGATATCGCGGATCTACGGATTCAACCCCACCGCATTCAAAATGTCTCGGATATGTATTTACATGTACGACATTCTCGTCTAAATGCGATCAATTGAAGCATCGTCCTTCGGCAGGGGGAATTGATTGAGGTGATTGCCGTTGTCGTTGCGAAAGTTATTGTTGGGTGATTGAGGTAATTTTGTATGCAGCGGTAATCGATGGGGCAATGTTGTTGTTGAACTTGGTAGTGAAGGGGTGGAATGTACACCGTTAGAAAGAAATTGAAATTTTATGGGCACTGCAAATTGCAGTCGATTTGGGGGGGGATCATGGCATTTGCAATTTTAATGGAATTCCAAGTTTTTGAGCCACGGGAAGACAGTAATTCATTAACTTACTTGAATTTTCAGACAAAGTGGGGATATTCAAAATCTGAATGTAATTTAAAGTTGTAAGTTTAAATATATATTGAACTAGATTTTTTTCTATTTCTATGTTTCTCTGAAAGTTCAAGTCCCAATTTTTTAGCGACCGACGAATGGAAATTCCACAATTTTCCTAAATTTTCAGGTGAAGATGAATATTCACTACCAAACTCCTTGAAATTTTCGGGATTCCAGGAATTTTGAAGGAATTCCCAAAAAAGTCAGAGGAATCTGGAATTCAAGGATATTTCTCGGAATTTTCCTCATTCTTCATCAACTTTCCCGGATTAATTAAACTGAAATTCACAGTTGCCAGAAATTATTCCACGAAATCATGAATTTTTAATGGCAAAATTCCTTGAAATTTCAGTGGCAATGTTACTTGCTAGAAATTTCCAATACTTACCGGAAATTTCAGCGCCAAATTTTCAACAGTGTAATGCCTATTCATATTTATTATCGACTCAGTAATCTATCCCAATGGTTCAGACAAATGAAATCATCTATTTCATTGGCGAAATTACCATTCGATCGGAAAAATTCTTCTCATTTCTTTGATCCAGAGGTACAAAATTTAGTATTCTGCAAGGCGTTCTTGCGACGTCTGTGAGCCCTTTTACTATCGGCTTAGACTTATCTACTTACGGGCCGGGCATGGCTGCGGGCATTTCCCTCGGTCCATGCATATTCGTCTGCTCCAGTCATCTGAGAGCCATATAGCTTCTCAGGAGTGCACGGTTCGAATAATAAAGACTCCAGGTTTTTTATTTCCTCTCCGCCTCGTTCATGCTCGTGCATCACGGGATGTAGCCTTTCAAAGGCACACTTTTTGCAATTTTTTTTACTCCAACTCTTTGTTTCATTCTTGCAACCAACGCTAGTTCGATAACTCGTTTTATCGTACATTGAAATATTGCAATTTTAATGAAAAGCGGGAGAAAAAAAATTCTATTTAGTTTGAAGAGTTTTCAGTCTTCTCTTTTCCCTCCGCATTGTTTTTCATCGTGCCATCGAGGGTGCGGAATATTTCATTCGCCATTTCGTATTCTTTGGTATTAAAAAAGGATGTAAAAATTTTGATTCGAAATCACGGCATAGGGCACAAGAGGGAAATTCCAATTCACTGAATAACGCCAGGCGGAGCGAATTTTTCTGCTCCATTTGAGAAATCAGAGGGCATTAGTGTACTGGTGCTTATCGAATATTGCTTTGTGTACGAGCGGAATAAACACACAGGAGGAAAATTCTCAAATTAAGGATATTGTGCTTAATTCAAGAACAATTGAGTAGTGATGCGGCTAAACGAGATAAGTGAATTTGCATTTGGGTTCAGTGTTCAAGTAAAGTTTCAGAATTGGAGGGGTTTTACGAATTTTCGTGGATATACAGGGTGTTATAGTTAGAGAATATAAAAGTCTCTTATGCCTCAAATTTTCGAAGAAATTTCGACCAAAAGCTATCGACACTTTTCAGAACCCAAGCACATTGACCTTCAGAAGGTGATGATTTTCTGCAGGAAAAACATAAAAAAACCCTCCGCCTCACCCGATTATCCTTAAGGGTGCCAAGTGAATTTGAAAAAAGATTCAAAAAAAATTTTTTCTTTCCCTCCATCATTGGAGAAATATGTATTCATCCATCCGACGAAATTTCAAACCCGCAACCGGAACTAGACATCGAGAAAATAAATGCGGAAAATCCTCTATTTCGCGTGACGAACCTCGAGAAAGCATGGGATCAAATGGGTACGGCGGGTTGAAATATCTCTCTTATTCACCCCGGTACCCCATTGTTTTTTGTCGCCATCACATTGAACACATCATTCCCCATATCTTCAAATTTTTTCAAATTTTTCTTGAGTTCCTAGGGGGTTGAAACGTTCAATTTAATCAAAACTCCATAAGAGGCCGTGTATAAGACTGATTTTGTTTATTTAATTTCTCGATATCCATAAGTTCTAAAATTTTAAAATTGTCACCGATGTTCACCATCTGTCTAATACTATTAATTAAAAAAATCATAACTTTGTTGGTGAATGTCAATTTTCAAGGTCATCGCCAAATTCACTTGGCACCCTTAAGAGTAATATTGACTATTTCCAAGACAATATTCTCGATGATGGTTACACCCGCTGGAAGAATGGCATTCTTTCTCCATAAAAAAATAATCTCGGATCATACCTGAGTGTTATTAAGCTCTCCGGCTTATGGAAAAAAACAAAAGCATAGGAATAATTCCGAGAGCGCTCGATATAAGCTCATCACATGGGATGAAACCATACATCACGTCTCTGTCATCCGATTGTGTCGAGGGATAGATTAATCCGGCTTGTGGTCTAATATAATCCCACAACGAGTCTCGGAATCGCGCGGTATGTTTTGGGAAATTCACAACACACTAAATAATTCGTATTAAACCACACAGTAGTTGGTAATAATGTATCATGGATGCACAATGGACCAGCAAATCATTCAGTAATTCTGGATATTACAGGGCAGTGACTCTGCTCTGGAATAAATCGTGCAGCATTCATGGGATATTGGATCAGGCTCTGAAAATATTTCTAACACGTGGTATGTCTCGCCCGGAGCTATTTTATTGCCTTCATTGGAAATTCTTTGATTATTCATTCTGCGAGAATGACGTTCTCAGAATATTCAATTCAAAACCGCGAATGTATGTGCCGCTTTTAGACGTAGTCTTCAATAATATAGTGGATATCTGATGAACATTGAGCTGGTACTGAATTTTACACACATGGAAAAATATAAACGTAAATTATTAGCTTAAGAAGCCATCTTTTATGCTTTTTGAAGCGTATTTTACGCTTGAAGTTGAAGTGTAAATTATGCTCAAAATCGCCGTAAACTGCGGTTAAATAAACATAATTTACGGTTTCGTATTCGTAAACTACGATTATTTTTTTATGTATTTTATGTTTACTTATACGCATCATAAAATAAAATTTTAAAAACACCTCTAATATTTTTTACTGTACTACACTGTTAGAAAATTACTCTTGATATTTCAAGTGAAAAAGCTTGAAATTTTTAACAATGACAATATTACATGAAATTTCTGTAGATTTCGTCATTGACAATTCTCGATTTTCAGGTGCATACGGCACTCAAAAACCTTGAAAATTCAGACAACTTTTCTCAATTCTCAATCTATTGAAAATTGAGTTGTATGTGATCTTCAATTTTCGGAAATTCGAGCTTCCATTGAAAAATCAATGATTATTCAACATGAAAAGACCAATTTTCTTGAATTTTTAAGATGAATGAGGAATTTAGTGAGCAGTTTCATTTCAAATTGAATTCACCCTCACACATCGAAATTTCAAGAAATAAAAAAAAATGGGAATAAACTCCGGCAAAATCTCACTGGATATGAAAATCAATCGAACACAAATTGCAAACGCTCGGAGATAACGAATTTCCCATTCAGCGTTCAAATCCGAATCAATTATAATGCTTCATAATTGATTTGGATTAACTCGATTTATCCTGTCGTCTATGGAATTCAATTCTCCGGTATTTCGAATGCGTTGTGTCAACCCTCGGAATCACCGAACGAGAGCTTTTGTTGACTAATTACTTTTCAGTTGAGTTAACTCTGAATACAAGCTCATTACCCGACCCCCTTTATCCTTGAAAGTAAATGAGAAAACGCGTGAAGGCTGAATATTTTCCGGAGGATTCCTTCACACTGCGCGCAAAACGATGGAACTGCAGCCATTCAGAGTACGCTGTTAGAAAAATTGAAATTTCATGAACAGTTTGGTTGAAATTTTTACAAGAGTGACATTAGATTTGATTTAGGGGAAAAATGATTAATTTCAAGTTTAAGGGGAGACTACTATGAGTTTTTAAAGTCGTGGGTTATTGGAGTGAGACTTTTCATTCGTTGAAGATCGATTATATAGATCTAAAAACGAATAATTAGTGCAAAAAAAAAATTTTCTATTGTTCGTTTGCCCGAAAATGCTGAAAATGCCAAAAACAGTCCAGAGCCTCCAATTTTTGAGCTACAAGATTTTTTTTTTATTTTCGCAAAAATGTGTGGAACAACAATTACGAGCCAGTTTTTTGGAATTCGACTCCTACGCAGCTGATTTTGTTTTTTTCATATAACAAAATTCACTATTTGTGTAAAAAAATACAAAAAAAGGAAATTTTGTCATGTAAGAGGTGAATTTAAAAAAACTAGTTCGTAATTGTTATTCCACATATTTTTCCGAAAATTTTGAAAAAAAAAATCCTTCGTAGCTCAAAAATTGGAGGCCCTGGACTGTTTTTGGCATTTTAAGCATTTTCGGGCAAACGAACAATAAAAAAAATTTTGTTTTGCACTAATTATTCGTTTTCAGATCTATATAATCGATCTTCAACGTATAAAAAGTCTCACTCCAATAACCCACGACTTTTAAAACTCATAGTAGTCTCCCTTTAAGGTTTCAGATATGAAGAGAATTCATGAGTTTTTAATAGAAATAAAACGAAAATTCATAACTTAAGGATATCCAAGTACTTTGGCTATTGCAGCGAAAGGCTTTTCTACTTTTATAGTCGAACATCAGAACTTTCATTTGAGCCGCATTTGACCCTAAAGTTTCCAGATATCCGATAATTATTTTATTATTTAAACTTCGCAGGTCTGATATTGAATCTTGATATTGCACCGTTAGAAAACACTTTTTTCATCACGCTGTGACGAAAAGTGAATTTTCGGCACGCTCCGCGTGCCTAAAAGTCCAATTTCCGCCACATTGTGATGAAAAATATTGTTCGTAACTCGTGAAAAAATGTTTTTTGGACTCGTTACGAAATATACTATTTCGGCCTAGTGACAAAATATACTATTATGTTACGCCGTGCAATAAGTCGAGTTCGAAGCACGCTACGCGTCAGGGAATCGCTGCTTAAAGCGATTCCCTCCTAATCGGAAGCGAGCGACCGACCTCCAACATTTTCTTAATTTCATCAGCTAACGATAAAGTTCTCTTGATATAATTCCCTAAAATTTAATGCAATTAGTTCGTAACAGTACTCAGTACTTTCTCCACTTCGTGTTTCTTGTGTATATGTTTCAGCATTTCGCCGGCTAGAACGTTTTTACGTGCCGAGCAATTTTTTCGGCGGACTGAACTAATTGCATTTCGCCACACTGAAAAGAAAAATTCTCCAAGTTTCGCATACAGTTGCATTCGGGGATTAAACGTCTCAGCGTTTCAGTCTGTTGGGGAAGTTTGCTTGTTTCACTGAGTGGCACACTGCTGACGAAGTACACTGAAGTACCCGTGATTAACGGAGGGTACACCATCAGCCTGTGTGTGATGCCACTGCGTGGTGTTCTATTCCGCACTCAAGTTGTATTAATAGACAAGCAAATTCACAACTGGCATTCTGCTGGGGTCAATGTATTTCAACAATCTCAATTTTCTCGTTAGTCATTTGTATCATTTTGTTAGAAAAACCGTCCGTTTGTTAGAAAAAATAGTCCGTTTTGGCTAGATTTTTTTCAAATTCAGTAAAATTGCTGAATTTTGAGCAGCATAAAGACGAGCATTCCTTAATTTATTTGGAGTTTCAATCTGATCTGGATATATTTATTTATGGATATATAATTAAAATTATCAATTTTTCCCTGAATTTTCCAGATTTTTCTCAATTTTCACAAAATAATTCAAATGAAAAATCAAGAATTTTATTGATTTCCAGATCATTTGAACAGAAAATCAATGAAATATTTGATTTTTCAATGACAGGATTTCCTGAAATTTCAGTGGAACTTGAACACGATAAAAATATCCGGAATTTCGAACGGAAAATTGAGCCGAAAATTTTTTAACAGTGAAGTACCACCAAAGATCGAAAAATCTCATAACAAAAATCATGACTCGATAATAATAAATGGCCTTTTATCCTCCTTTACACTTGGAGAGCGTGATTTATCCCCCCTATTTCTTCCTTTTTCGCCCACTGCATCTGAGGCAACTTGGAAAACCCGCCCCCGAGGGAGTGAGTAAGTGCAGTACGACTGATGGTAGAGACAAAAGTATGGAATGGGTGATATAGCTAACAAGCAAAGTTCTGGAAACAGTTTGACACGACTGCGGGAATGGTGCACAGAGTTTCTGAAATCCAGGTGGAGATTGGAAACCCCTTGGATTACACTTTGTTGAAAAAACAAAACTACTTTTTCTCACAGCTCTCTTTCTCTCTCTCCCACGCTTTCCTCACTACCGGACTGGCCCAATTGCGGGCGAGTTGTGTTGAAAACAAATACTCAGTTTATCACTGGTTACGAATTCAATCAAAGTTTCTTGGGATGAGTCACAATATTATTGAGGAATTGAGGTATTCGATTTTCAGAGGAACTTCACTTTTCCACTTCACTTCACGAAATCGATCCAGTTGCATTTCGAAGTGCAGATGTTATGCTCGAGAATTAATGTCACGAAATAAAATTATCAACATACGGACTGTTTCAATTTATTATGAGTTTTACTATGAGTTTTAAAATTCGCGAGCAGTGAAATTTGTCAAGCATTGAAGATCGATTATATGCCTACAGCCGGATAATTAGTGCACACAATTAATTGTTTATTGTCCCTTTGCCCCGCAGACGCTTCAAGTGTTGAAAATAGTCCAGAGCCTCCAATTTTTGAGCTACAGAGGTTTTTTTTCAAAATTTGTAAAAGTGTACAATAGCAATTACAAGTTGTTTTTTTTTAAATTCGAGTCTTCAATAGCTAATTTCGTTTTTTTCAAATCACGGAAATTCCACTTTTGATTTTTGAGGAAATTACAATAACTTCCTCCCTCAGGATCGGAAATATCCTACCCATTCCGGAAATTTCACAGTGCAGGAGGATAATTTTTGCATCCATACACTGATAGAATGATTTATTTATTCCAAACGAGATTCGTTAACTATTAACGAATGAACATTTGGTGGGACCGAATAGACCCTAACCTCCAACCAAAATCTATTCGTTACCAATAACTAATCCGTTCTATCAGTGTACATGTATCTTTTTTTACCGAAAGAATCGTAAAATATTCTCCACAAACAGATATTTTTTCATGGAACTACATTTCGCTCTACGATTACCCTCCAAACAATAAAATTTGCCACGCTTTTCGTTGTAATCTTTATCCTCTTTCTCTCTCTGCTCGAAATCTGAAAGCTCTGTGGAAGTGCCACCTGTCAAGAGGTTTTCGAGATTAGTACCAAAAAGTACTGACGAACGATGTTCAAAAAGTTTAAATAACGAAATCATTGCAAAACATCCTGTAAACTATCATAAAACAGAACTTGAATAGAAGCCTCGATGTTCACCTACAAATGTAGAAGAGAATTCCAACCAGAAATGTTAACAATGACTACAATGATCCATTCATACAAAACATCATAACATGGGCACAAGCTTATTATCAAAATCCCGCATTAAAGCCCGCACAAGAGTAGCTTTTCATCCCATTTATTACGATAAGAGTGATTCATCTCTTATTCTCCGAAAGAAAAATAAATTTCCATCCTCAACGGGCAACTTCTTTTTATGACGCAGTGTGTCTTCATTACCATTAAAAAAAACTCTTCGTTACCAGTGCCATAAATAAGCAATCGCATAATGGCAACTGTAATGAAGACTCACGAGTCTGTATTCACCTTTTGCACCCCTTTCGTTTTTTTTTTACGAGCAATGATGCGCAACATTCCGACAAAACTCATTAAGTAAAAATGATGCCTCGTGAAATATGTCGTCTACTTCTCGGCTGCATTCTGCACCCAACGAGAGGGAGGACAGAGATGAGATAATGGAGGAGAGAAATATATACGGTTGGGGAGAATGCAAGGAGGAGGAAAAGTGGGTGTGCTTTCAAACGCTCGTCCATTGTTACACGAAAATTTAATACCTAGAGCTTTTCCACACGTATTACATACCTATATACGAAGGCGAGAGACCCCTTCAGAGCTTATATTGGATTATTCCACACTGAGTCGCCTGATACTCGACTCTTCACTGCTTAATTTTTTTCCCCGTGGTTTCATTTTTCTTTCTTTCTTCATTCGCCTCACCATCTTTTCTTCCATCTCAGCAAAATGCGAATGGTTTTATTTCTGAGGTACTTCAACTGAAATCGTCACCGCTTCAAGATGAGAATTAAAGAGCGGGAGTGAGTCGTCGGACGAGGGATAACTCTGCGGGAACAATAAATGAGGAGAAAAATGGAGAATGTTTGACATAAATTTTTCATGGATACGACTGTTATGTTTTAAACATTGAGGGGAAACTTGGGCGCTCAGGGCCTTGTCGCAATTTGTGGTGAATTTATTTCCATGGACAAAGAGCGGTTTAATGGGGATTGAGCGTTAATGATTGAGTAATGTTCGGGAGTCTAGCAGGAATTGCGAGAGGGTCTGTGATATTGACTGTTGCAGCAACATTTGCGCACGGATCACGCCGTCATATGCCGCAATCACGGGGCTGCTGGAGCTCTGTGCGGGACTGACGCGGCGCGCTTCAATTTCTTTTTTTTTTAATTTTAATAATTATCAATTAGTTTTGAGTGATTATTATTCAGCAGAAAATCGTTGATCCTCCGCTAATTGATTTGAGGTTAGGACGGACGCGAATACGTCACTTCCACATATGCCGCCGACACGTTGTTACTGAAGCCCTGCGTAACACTGACGCGGCGCGTTCCCATTTCTTCATGTTTTAAATATTAATAATTATCAATTAGTTCTGAGTGCTATTATTCAGTAGAAAATCGTTGATCCTCCACTAATGGATTTGAATTAATGCGGATAACGTGAATATTGTGAATTCTTAATTTATGGGATTTGAGGCTGAGACGGACACGAATCCGTCAGTTCCGCATATGAGACACTGACACGATGCCATTCCATTTCTTCATTTTTCCAATAATAATAATATCAATCAGTTCTGAGTGATGACTATTCCGTAGGAAATGGCATAATACTATAGAAGTGTGACACCACTTAGATTTATGATTTTATATACTGATTCTACGCATTTTGACGAGTCACACTGCGAGAAAAATATAATTCAGTAGCGAAGCGGTAAACCGAGTCAAGTCTATTTTGACGATTGACCAGTTTTTGACGAATATCTCGGAACCTAAAAGAGATAGAAAAATTTTTGTCACGACCTTTTTTGTAGAGCCAATTGAGGGTTGTAAAAAAGGTTATGAAAAAAATTTTACTGTGTCCCTTAGATTCCAAGATATTCATCAAAAATTGGTCAATAGTCAAAATCGACTTGACCCGATTTACCGCTCAGCTACTGAATTCTTCTGACTATATTCCATCACCATCGAATTATAGTCAAAAAGCCCTCAACAATTTTTCATGGGTTACGGTAACTATGACCGGAGAAGTAATTACTACAATGGAATGTAGTATTATTGTAGTAGTAGCGATTGCAACTATTTTATAGTTCTGCTCACGATAGATTTGTCGTGGTTACTTTTGAACTTTGGTTAGTTTAACTGCATTTTGATTTGCAAAAATTACGCTTGTGAAGTTACTATAATGTTATGTGCCGCATACAAAAAATATTATATTTCGTAACGAGTGCAAAAAAGTGTTGTTTGGCGAGTGGGAGGTTAATATCACGAGCCGAAGGCGAGTGCGTGATTTTTTCACGAGTTACGAACAATATTTTTCATCACAATGTGGCGGAAAGTTCACTTTTCGTCACAGCGTGATGAAAAAATCGTATCGTTCACCAAAATGCCTCAACTATTTTCTTATTGTAAATCGAACTTCAGATTTTTCTCTCAGTGTATTAAAGGGAAAAATGATGTAAAATGTCGGTCACAAAAATCAAATTAATACGGTTGTTGTGAGTGGTAAGCACGTGTGTAAGGGTCCTTTATTTTACCGCCCGTGGTTAGAACTACAGTCAAGGCTTTATATAAGATGCCTTAGGGACAGTAGGAGAGTGGAACCCTGGGAATTCGTATACACCGACGACGCATGCTTATGGAGAGAAGAAAAATGGGGATCAGCGGTTTGAAATAAGATACCTCGCTCGTTGCTCCCGAATTCTATGGAATATTCATTTTTACTGAATGGATATTGATAACCAATTCATTTATGAGTTTAATGTTTCAAGTGCCTATAGCCCGCGCTCCTTTTTCTCTCTAAACATAACTCCGCGTGATAGAATGCCAGCGGATGTTGGGGGATTTGAAAATAATCACTTCTGGACAGCTGAAGTAGAAATTATTGAAAGCACGTAAATTAATTGAATTTTAATTAGGCTTTATTTTATTAAGATAATTCTGCATCATCATTTTTTGATTACTTCACTTGACGCTCACATTTGAACTTTGACCCTTAAGGTTATTTGACCCTTACGATCACTTCGTTTGCCCCTCCCGTTTGACCCTTCACTCCGTTTGATCCTTTTAATGGCCTTATGATCGAGGCCATTGGTATTTTATAAGAAGCCCACGGAACTTGACATTCGGGAGGCGATTAAAGTGCCGAGAGTGGGGGGTAGGCCTCAAGCGCTCGGAGCTTGAGGTATCTCACAGACAAATATCTTATATAAAACCTCAACTTTATTTTTCGTCTCGGCGTAGGCGTAAAGTCAGATTTTCCCGCGGGAGGGAAATGTGTACTTCGCCTGCACCGGGGCGAAAGAAAATTTTCTAGCGGATATGAATGTAGAACTCGTCTTCGGCTCCTCCTGCAACCTCGTATTTTCCAGAACAAATTTCTCCGCCAAAGTGACGAAAAATACATTTGAGTCTCCCCTTTTTCCTCTAAAATTCCCACATTTCTACTGAAGTTTATCCGCAAATGTCACTTGTTGAAAATTTGAGAGATTCGTACCGGATGCTTCAGCCGCGAATGTTTCACAGAGAGTACAAAATTGCAAGAAGCTCCAATCCAAAAAACTGGAAAACAATTCCTCAAACTCCGCAGCATGATGAATTTTCCCACTGAAAAACTCTGAAAACTCCTGAAAGCCCGTAAGTCTTCTCTTCTCTTTAACTTTCTCATCCGCTCATTCTTCCAACATGAGACAAATATTTAACCTGAGGAATTCCCGTCCCTCATGCATTTCCTCGTGAGTCAATTGTCCTCGGCAAACAGTTGACCATGTGGAAACAATGGCAAATGCTCAAGGGATTTGAAATCTTTGAGTAATCCTCTATAATGCAACATCATCCCGAAGCCCTAGAATAGCACCAGTCCTGACGCAGTTAATTCGATAAAACGTGACGGTTACTCATACCCTCTCGACCCTGTCTGTGCTGCACAAAAGTGTCGCAAAATATTTCTCCCCACTGGTTCTCTGTATAAACGTAGGTTCTTCTCATTTCTCTACCGTCTCACTCGAGTACATCGATTTTACGAGTAGAGTGGAAACAGCTCACACTGCGCACACCATGATAAAACGGGGGAGGAGAACCAAGAAAATCGAGGAATGAGGCTTCAGAGTGAGATATATCCATGCATGTCTGGCATTTTCCACGAGTTTTCATATGTTATTTTATGCTGAAAATACAAACGTGACGGGAATAGTAATGTCCAGATGAATTGGTGTATTTGTATACAACCTTTTCATTCCATAAGATGCATTTTCTAGAAAAACAAAAAAGGGAATAGGACAAGACTAAGTTTTTAATAATATTTGCCGTTAGAAGGACGGTGGCGATATACAGTAGTATATATATATATATACCTGTAATAATAAGAATAATAATGATAATAATAATAATAAAATGTTATAGTTAAAAAACTGAAAAATCAATTATTTGAAATAATAATAATTTTTTTCAGTAAAATATGAGTTTTTTTTTTTTTTTTAGAAAACTTAGTTCCAAACCCTATACGGAGAGAAATTTTTGATAAAAATTACCCTACCGTTCTACAAAAGTGTCATGAGTCATCGTTTGTTCATTTCTATCCCGAAATTTAGTAAAAATTAATATATGATGATCAAATTTTATTCTACGTAAGAGAAATTTTATCCTGACGCATAATAACTTTTACGCTTCCAGTCCAGTAATTTTTATGTAGATAACAACGAAAATTCTAGAGCGGTTGGTAAATTTTACTCTACCGGCACGGTATTTTTAATTCTTATCAGGATAAAATTTATCTAATGTAGAATAAAATTTGATCATCATATATTAATCTTTACTAAATTTCGGGATAAAAATGAAGAAACGATGACTCATGATACATTTTTATAGAACGGTAGGGTAATTTTTATCAAAAATTTCTGTCCGTGTACTAATCAATAAATTCTGATCAATATTGGATCTAAAACTGATCTCCCAAGCTCACCGAGTGAAATTTCTACTCGGAAAATCCAATAGAATTGTCTAGCGAATTCGCTAGGTTTTTCTGTTAAATTTTTTCGTGCACGTGAGGCCGGAAACAAAGATATATGCTCACACATGTCTGGCGTTTTTCAAGGGTCCTCATTGGTTACATTTTGCTGGAAATGCAAACGTGACGGGAATAATAACGTCCAGACAAATAGGTCCATTTATATATATTTGCAGCGCTCACATTCGATAAGACGTTTTTCTTCAGAAGAGCTATAAGAAAAGGTATAGAGACCATAACACGTAGCAAGTGAAATTTACAACCCTCTTTTGACTTTATTTCCATGCACTACATTTGCCCCGAAGAATCGAAATAAAAAAAATGATGAAAAATGAATTCTTTGCCCTCGATATACCCAACTAAACATTTCCCCGATATTTCAATAACAGATATTTTTCCCATAAATCTGGAATAAAAGGAGCTTTCATTCAAGTCCAACCGCACATTGACAAATAATAAAAATGAACCGTTAAATTAATCGGGCGTATCTGCGGCATAATAACTCGGGCTGATCCACCTGGCGAATAGAGATATGATGGAGATGAATGCTGAACGACCATTTTGTATGCTCCTTTCTGATATAAAAACCCGGGTACGATGCATCGGTGGTTTTTTTTTTTTGTGGTGGGTAAAATGTGGCTCGCAACCACCGAGCGTGCGGCGATATTTTGCAGCGGTGTAATTCAGGCTTACAAGCGCTTGGACATTTATCGTACCCTCGAGCTCCTCTAGTCAATCTCTTCAGCCTGCCGGGCAGCCAACCCTACGCCCCCATGCAGTCTTTTTTCCGTGCCTCGTATCTGCGGGGAAACAACGAGCTAGCGTGCTTTATGGATAATTTGGGCTATACCTGAACTGATAGTGACCCCGGAAATACAGGGGGAATAAATTGTAGTTTAGCCTAATTGCTCTTGTCGCAATTTTTTTGTTGCACACACAAAGAAATATAAGTGTAAATCTATTTTTGGTTAGTGTGCAGGCTAACGTCAGCACCTTGTCTACAAATTTCAGGGAAATATCCGCATTTAAGAGGAAGTTTAAAAAAATTTGGCTGAATTTTCCAGAAAAAAGACCTTGAATTTTTTTTCTCAGTGCATGACGTCTGGTGTTTTTTTTTGTCGTCAAATTTCAGGGAAATATCCGCATTTAAGAGGAAGTTTAAAAAAATTTGGCTGAATTTTCCAGAAAAAAGACCTTGAATTTTGTTTCTCAGTGCATGATGTCTGGTGTTTTTTTTTTGTCGTCAAATTTCAGGGAAATATCCGCATTTAAGAGAAAGTTTTAAAAAATTTGGCTGAATTTTCCGGAAAAAAGACCTTGAATTTTTGTTCTCATTGCATGATGTCTAGTGGTTTTTTTGTCACCATGAAAATCGGAATTTAAGGCTTCAAAAAAACGTGTTTTACAGTCAAAATAGAAGCGTTAATTACGCTTAAACAAAGCGTCTTTAAACCCTAATTTACTCTACCAAAAATACGCAATTACCCCCTTTATTCCGAATACAACAGTAGAGAGGCCTCCACAAAGAGAAACCAACAAACTCAGAAAACTCGAGCTGAAATTTCGCGAACCTAAGAGCTAAAAAAAAGATGAAAAGGTGAACAATGCTCATGTTAGGAAAGCGTCCGTGACACTGGACTAATTTTGGAGACTGAGGAGAGGATGAGGCTGTGGGTATATAGTACATGGCGTGCGATCCGGAAGGAAAGACGCCCTTGTTCGGTACAAGTAGAACAATAGAGCGCCAGAGAGGCAATAACGGTTCTAGTAGAATAGAGACACTGCCACGGATTCCTATTCACCTCTTGTTCGCATGAGGCCCGGTTGAGAGCACTACTTCTGCAATACAGTTTGCCATCGCCATCCCCCCCCCCCCCCCCCCCCCCCCCCCCCCCCCCCCCCCCCCCCCCCCCCCCCCCCCNCCCCCGCGCCCTCCTGCTCAACACCCACCCACGTTCTGCCCTTCCCCCTCTTAATTTCGTTGATCTTCCTGACCATTGGTATTTCCCACGTGAATTGGCGGTACTGGAATGAGAATTCGACGATTCGAGGCTCGCTAAATTGTTTTGGAATGGATAATGGATGGATGTCATGAGGCACCCGAGTCGAGGATTTGGTTCTGATTGGACGTACACAGGTCTTTCAAGATCTCTCCAGACCTAGATGGACCTGGTAAGTCCTAATCAGTTGTGCGACGTACTTTTCCAGAGACCTTTCGAATCCTCAGTTCTTTTCGGTCCTGAGAAGTCCTCGATGCTACCGAGAACGCGTGATTTTACGAGCGGGTGAAGGGGAAGGCATCTATGCGGAGGGTTGAAATTTGTAGCCAACGAGGAGACAGGGTTGCAGAATATATTTTAGCCACCCTCATCTCCCCGTTTGCAGGCGGTATTTAAATAAAAAACAGTGAACGTTGATTCTGTATTTATTGACCCGCTGATGCCAATGAAACCCTCGGAGGTGACAGAAAAGGGGAAAAAAAATCGAAATAA